>NC_053023.1:281226429-281488474 GCF_003073215.2 Triticum urartu
CTTATCAAGAACCAAACGCAAGTGTTTGGGATGATCTTCCTTGTTCTTGGAGAAAACCAGAATGTCGTCGAGATAGACCAAAATGAAGTCATTGGTGTAAGCGTTGAAGATGAAGTTCATCATGCGAGAGAACGTCGGAGGAGCGTTGGCGAGGCCAAAAGACATGATAGTGTATTCATATGAACCAAAGCTTGTTCTGAATGCTGTCTTGTGAATATCTTCTTCACGAATGCGAATCTGGTGATAACCTATACGGAGATCAAGCTTGGAGAATACTTGGGCACCTTTGAGTTGTTCGAACAGCTCATTGATGTTGGGAAGTGGATATTTGTTCTTGATGGTCTTCTTGTTCACTGGACGGTAATCAACACAAAGTCGGTCCGTTCCATCCTTCTTCTTCACAAAAAGAACACCACAACCCCATGGAGAAGAACTAGGCCAGATGAGACCCATTTTGTCTTGCATATCGAGTTGCTTCTTCAGCTCCTTCAACTCTTCAGGTCCGAGCTTGTAAGGACGTTTGCACACAGGTTCCGTGCCCGGCTCAAGATCAATAACGAATTCAACTGGCCGGTGCGGAGGCATTCCTGGAAGCTCTTCTGGAAAGACGTCTTGATATTCGCAAACGACTGGAATTTGAGAGATGGCATCCAATTCACCCTTCTCATTGAGAGAAAATAGACGGATAGTATCATCACGAGCGGCAAAGACAATTACATCCTCAGACGAATGAGTCAATTGAATCTGCCTGGCTGCACAATCAAGATGTGCCTTGTGCTTAGAAAGCCAATCCATTCCGAGAATAAGATCAATATCCGAGTCACCAAGAACCGTAGGAGAAGATAGAAACTTGTAGTCTCCCAAGGTGATAGTAACATCCGGAGCAATGGAGTTAGCATGCATGCGCTTACCGGGAGAGACAACTGCTAAAGGACTAGGCAAAATTTGCAAAGGCAAACCATGCTTAGATGAAAACGGTCTCGATATGAAACAATGCGATGCACCCGTGTCAAAAAGAACTTTTGCAGGAACATCGTTAACAGGAAGGTTACCCATGATGACATCTGACGAGTCCTCTGCCTGAGCTGCATTCATCAAATTGACCTTGGCATGCTTGGGATTATGCTTGACCACAGCTGTACTTGCCGATCTGACAGGAGGAGGAGGAGGAGGAAGACGCCTCTGGTTGAAACACTTGTTGGCATAGTGACCCTTCTGTTGGCACTTGTTGCACGTGACCTCTGAAAGCGGACGGTGATACGGAGCACTCGATCTTGGAGCTTGAGACGAAGCCTTGTTCTGAAAGCCAGGGTTGGGTGGGTGGGAAGAACCACTGCCACCTTTACTCTTCTGCTGATACGGCTGACGGAACAGAAGATGAGGAAGCCAAAACTTCTGCTGCTTGGCCACTTGAGTAGAGGAAGAAGGAGTAACATCTCTGACTCGCTTCTTGGAAGCATCACACCTCAACTGAGCAACCTCTTGCTTCAGTGCCATGTTGTAAAACTCATCGTACCTCAAGGGCTCAAAGAGGACAAGAGCGAGCTGAATTTCTTCTCTGAGACCACCCCTGAACTGATATATCATGCTCTTCTCATCAGGGACGTCCTGCTTGGCAAAGCAGGCAAGCTTCTGGAACAACTTGTTGTAGTCATAGACAGACAAAGAGCCTTGCTTCAGATTGCGGAATTCCTCACGCTTGCTCTCAACCACGCACTGCGGAATATGATGAGCTCGCAAAACTCGACGGAAATCATCCCAAGTGATAACACGTCCACCTCTGGAGTCCTTGTACTGCTGGAACCATTCTGCAGCTTGATCTTTGAGTTGGAAGGAAGCGAACTTAACAAAGTCCCAGGCCTCACGTTACTGCACTCGAAATGCTTGCACAGATCCACAAGCCAATCGTCAGCATCGGTTGCCTCAACACAATTGCTGAAAGTCTTTGGTCCGTTAGCAAGGAACTGGTTGAGTGTAGCAAAGTGATTTTGATTGCTGCCTTGATTCCCTTGACTGCCTTGATTGCACTCTTGAAGAATTTGCATGATCAGCTGTGTGTCTGCATTGGTTGCGGCCATCACAGCTTGCCATGCCTCCGGAGGAGGTGGAGGTGGTGGCGGATCAGGATTCGGAGTCGTGCGCGTTGGAGGAGCCATCCTGAAGAGGTTGACTACCATTAGCACAATGATAGACAAATATTGAAGCTGAATCCAATGTAATGAAAATTGCAACATATAGTCTTCACATCTGAACAAAATGAACGAATGCATTCCTCTTGAAATGGTCACATATCCATAAATTGAGAAGCCACGTAGAATTAAGGTAGAGAAATAAATCAACAAGGTACGGATCAAGAACGAATAATCGGTAAGAAATCCCAATCTCAAACCAATATCCGTGGAAGAAAAACTAGAGCTACTAGAATTCCCACCTATGAAACTCCTGAACCTTTCCGGTTATGCAATCAGGTGTTGGGGATACAGGGGAAGCATAATATCTCACCCAAACTAGCAATTCCTACATCCAGCTGTATCCATCCTTCAACACATAACCAAGAAACCTTCGGAAACCATCTACCTCAACCTTCGAAAAGCATCCGTTATACAAGTTATGGCGATACTCCCGAACTCCCGCCCCAGTACTAGGTGGCGTCGAGGTTATCTCACCAACGAACTGCATAAAAGAGATTTTCGATGTCAGCGTACTAAACTCAGGTATACCAGAACTGCAACGATAAAATTATGATGACAACACCTCAGAGCTCAACTCCCCGGGACACTTCCACTAAACCCCTGACAGGAGGCACCAAGACAATGTTCTCATCATAAAACCATCGGAACAATTCCAAGATACCCGCGTGATCCTAAATTTTTTTAGTGAAATTTGAGAAGAGAAGAGTCAAAACTCTACGTCAGGATGCCTTACCAGAGCGATGAGGAGACTGGGAAGTAAAAAGAATTCCTAAACTCTTCGATATATAATTCCTAAATGACTCAAAACATTTTTCTAGACACAACTCGGCCACTAAAAACGATCAAGCAATGGGGCTCCTAAGGTCGGGGAAGGCTCTGATTACCAACTTGTACCACCCTCGATGCGACTATAGCTCCCACGTGTCGAGGCACGACTTAGAGACATAATCGCATTGAAGGCATATGTCGCAAGTTAGGCAATCTTCACAACATCCCATGCAATATGAATAAAGGGGAGAATACATAGTTGGCTTACACTCGCCACGTCAATCAAGTACATAAATAACATTACATCATCCAAACACTCATGGCCCGACTACGGCGCCAAAATAAAAGAGAACCCAACATGCGACATGGTCCCAATCACCCCCAACTGGGCACCACTACCGATCATCGGGAAAGGAAACATAGTAACGTTGAGAGTCTTCGTCGAACTCCCACTTGAGCTCATACGCGTCACCTGGAGCGGAATCCTCAGGCCCTACATCTGGTGTAATAGTAATCTGTGAGCCACAGGGACTCAGCAATCTCGCACCCTCGCGATCAAGACTATTTAAGCTTATAGGAATGGCAAGGTAAAATATGAGTGGAGCTGCAGCAAGCGACTAGCAAGTATGGTGGCTAACTTATTCGCAAAGGAGAGCGAGAAGAGAAGGCAAGCACGAGCGAGAAACTAGAGAGCAACCTGCGCAAACATTACTCCAACACCGTGTCCACTTCCCGGACTCCGCCGAGAAGAGGCCATCACGGTAACACACTCGGTTGATTCATTTTAATTAATTAAGGTTCAAGTTATCTACAACCGGACATTAACAAATTCCCATCTGCCCATAACCGCGGGCACAGCTTTCGAAAGTTCAATCCCTGCAGGGGAGTCCCAACTTAGCCCATGACAAGCTCTCACGGTCAACGAAGGAATAGACCTCCTCCCAAGACATTCCGATCAGACTCGGTATCTCGGTAACTCAAGACACTTCGACAGGTTAAAATAAGACCAGCAACACCGCCCGAATGTGCCAACAAATCCCGATAGGAGCTGCACATATCTCTTTCTCAGGGCACACTCAGATTGTCTTAGGTACGGGTAGGCCAGCCCAGAGTTGCCCCTGGTGGCCACCGGTAGCTGACAGGTGGACCAACACTCAGAGGAGCACTGGTCCGGGGGGGGGGGTTAAAATAAAGATGACCATTGAGTCTGCAGAACCCAAGGGAAAGAAAAGGCTAGGTGGCAAATGGTAAAACCAAGGTTGGGCATTGCTGTAAAATCTTTAATCAAGGCGAACTATCAAGGGGTTCCCATTATAACCCAACCGCGTAAGGAAAGCAAAATCCGGGAACATAACACCGATATGACGGAAACTAGGGCGGCAAGAGTGGAACAAAACACTAGGCGAGAGGCCGAGCCTTCCACCCTTTACCAAGTATATAGATGCATTAAGATAACAAGATAATATAATGATATCGCAACAAGTAAATAAATGATGTTCCAACAAGGAACGACCTCCAATCTTCACCTGCAACTAGCAACGCTATAAGAGGGGCTGAGCAAAGCGGTAACATAGCCAATCAACGGTTTGCTAGGACAATGGTGGGTTAGAGGTTTGACATGGAAATTTGGGAGGCTTGTAAGCAAGTGGTAGGCATCATATCAATGGCATAGCAAAAGAGCGAGCAAACTAGCATAGCAAAGATAGTAGTGATTTCGAGGGTATGATCATCTTGCCTGCACAGTTGTTAGAGTTGACTGGATCCTCAAAAGCAAACACAACGGGCTCCTCGTTAGCGAACTCGTCTCCCGGCTCTACCCAAACAAGACAAAAAAGCAACAAGGATACAATCAACCACGTGCAAGAACAAGCAATATGATGAAATGATGATATGCTATGCGGGATGCGATGCGGGATGCCAAATGCAAGATATGATAGGAAATGCATGTACCTTGCCTCAACTTGGAAATCCAAGTGTGCCACTGGAAAGATGAGACTAAATCGCTTGAAAATGATATAAAGAACGCCGGAATCGGAGTTACGGTTTGGAAATGGCAAGCGATTCAAAAATGGCACCGGACTGCGATTTACAGCAAGTAGGCATCTAAATGCAATGAGATGGACATGCTACAACATTCAAACATGGCATCAAAATACATGGCAGGGAAGAATTCAAGATTCTTAACAAAAGTCTAGCACTGAGCTACGGCCAATTCATCCATTAGGAGGTTCAAACAAGCATGGTAAAAACGCAAATGGTAAAACAGATCTCAGACTTGGTGAAATTAACACTTGTCTGGAATTTCAGATCATATAGCCCTCTTCGGAGCAACAAAACAACATGCTACAGGACCTGAACATGACAAGGAAAGACATGGCATGGAGCTACTCAACAAGCTTAACAAAAGTCCCTTAGTGACCTTGATCCAAAAGGGATCATAAAATATAATAACAAGCACACGAACATGGCAAAAACATAATCAGTTTTCAGACATAGTGAAAACTGGGACATGCTGAAACATAACTCACGAAGGCATGTTTATGAGCTCGATGCACTCACCACGGTGCAAGTCATGGAAAGACAAGCATACACCCATCAATAAGGCACAAAATGCAAGCTAGATATGGCAAGAACAATGACATAGCATGCACTTATCAACTACAATAACATCGGCAAAATCGCAAACAAGTTGACGATCTGCCCAGATTCACAAAGTAGCAAAAGTAGAGCTCGATTGACTCAAGCTAGGGTGCTCCATAATTGCAAACAAAGACATGGATGGATAGATCACTACAAGATTAACAAAACTCCCTTACTGATCATCCTCAAAAGAGGCACGGATCACTAGGAAACAACATGAACATATGGCATCATGAACTAAACAATCCCAGGACTTAGTGAAACTACTAAGTCCCTGAAAACAGAATTAGCAAGTGCACCACTTTGCAAGCTTGCACAAGTCACCACACACATCCTAAAAATACATGGGTTGCACCTCTGGATAGATGACAAAACCCTTAACAAAACACATGTAGAACTCACGGGCATATCATGCACACAATAATCATGGCAAAAATGACAAAAGTGCTAAACGGAGTAGCAGATCTGACAATTAACTCAAGTAGCCCTATTCTAACAGCATTTCGGGCATCAAGATGAACTCAAATGAAAATGATGCAATGAAATGAAATGATGTACTCTCTGAGATGAACATTTTGGTATGCTATATGCATGAATCGGAGCTACGGGTGCAAAGTTACGGGGCCTCGAACAGAGGCACTTGGATCTGCAATTTCGGGAGTTTGTGAAAATTATACCTCTGGAAAAGTCAAACCGGGACGGGACGGTTCCGGGACGGAGCGGTGTGGGGACGGGCGAGGGCGTTTGGATCGGGGACCGGTGGATCTGGTCTCGATCCGGATCGGATCTGGCCGGAGCTCCGGCGAGGGGCGGCAGTGGCGAGGCGGGCGCCGGCGGAGGTGGTCGCGGCCAGCGGCGGAGCTCGGCGAGCCCGGGCGCGGGGCGCGGAGCCCGATGGCGGCGGTTGCGCACGGCAGGCGGGGCGAGCTCGGCGGCGGAGGCGGCGGGCGGCGCGCGGCGGCGGCAGGCGACGGGAGGTGGCGGGCGGCGCGACAGGCGACGGGAGGCGGCGGGCGCGGGCTGGGGAGGCAGGCGGCGGCGGGGAGCCTTCGGGCCGCGGGGGCCTGGCCCGGGCCGCGCAGGCTTCGGCGGGAGGCGGCGGCTGAGCGCCACGTGGCGGCGGGGGACTGGTGCGGGGCGGCGGCGCGGAGCGTCCGGCGCGGGCGGACAATGTCCGGCGCGTCGGATGGGACTTTTAGGGTTTCGGGGAGAGGAAGAGATCCGAAAACGAAGGGGTCTATTTATAGGCATAGAGGGAGCTAGGAGAGTCCAAATGAGGTGCGGTTTTCGGCCACGCGATCGTGATCGAACGCTCTAGGACATGGAGCAGAGTTTGGTGGGTTTTGGGCCAAATAGGAGGGGCGTTGGGCTGCAACACACGCGAGGCCTTTTCGGTCCCTCGGTTAACCGTTGGAGTATCAAACGAAGTCCAAATGGTACGAAACTTGACAGGCGGTCTACCGGTAGTAAACCAAGGCCGCTTGGCAAGTCTCGGTCCAATCTGGAAATGTTTAATCCCCACACACGAAAGAAAGCTAGAAATGACCACCGGAGGAGAACGAAGCGCCGGAATGCAGAACGGACAATGGGGAACAAGCTCCGATGCATGAGACAAACATGTATGCAAATGCAATGCACATGATGACATGATATGAGATGCATGACAACGACAACAACACACGGAAAAAAAAACCGAACCCGAGAAAATAAATATAACTTAATGCCGGAAACGGCAAGAGTTGGAGTACAAATAGGGAAAGTTACATTCGGGGTGTTACACATGACCTCCAGAACAGGATTACCGTACCACTCTGGTGCGGATCTCACTCTGGTTTACCTACGAGTTTTGGTAGTAACTTGATCTGAAGTTACATGATCATCATCATTAGCTTCCTCACTAATTGGTGTAGTAGTCACAGGAACAGATTTCTGTGATGAACTACTTTCCAATAAGGGAGCAGGTACAGTTACCTCATTAAGTTCTACTTTCCTCCCACTCACTTCTTTCGAGAGAAACTCCTTCTCTAGAAAGGATCCATTCTCAGCAACAAATATCTTGCCTTCAGATCTGTGATAGAAGGTGTACCCAACATTTTCTTTTGGGTATCCTATGAAGACACACTTCTCCGATTTGGGTTTGAGCTTATCAGGATGAAACTTTTTCATATAAGCATCGCAACCTCAAACTTTAAGAAATGACAACTTTGGTTTCTTGCCAAACCACAGTTCATACGGTGTCGTCTCAACGGATTTAGATGGTGCCCCTTTTTTTTAACGTGAATGCAGCTGTCTCTAATGCATAACCCCAAAACTTTAGTGGTAAATCGGTAAGAAACGTCATAGATTGCACTATATCCAATAAAGTACGGTTATGACGTTTGGACACACCATTATGCTGTGGTGTTCCAGGTGGCATGAATTTGTGAAACTATTCCACATTGTTTTAATTGAAGACCAAACTCGTAACTCAAATATTCATCTTCTGTGATCATATCGTAGAAACTCTTATTTTTGTTACGATGATTCTTCACTTCACTCTGATATTCTTTGAATTTTTCAAATGTTTCAGACTTGTGTTTCATCAAGTAGATATACTCATATCTGCTCAAATCATCTGTGAAGATCAGAAAATAATGATACCTGCCATGAGCCTCAATATTCATCGGACCACATACATCAGTATGTATGATTTCCAACAAATCTGTTGCTCGCTCCATTGTTCCGGAGAACGGAGTCTTAGTCATCTTGCCTATGAGGCATGGTTCGCAAGCATCAACTGATTCATAATCAAGTGATTCCAAAAGCCCATCAGCATGGATTTTCTTCATGCGCTTTACACCAATATGACCTAAACGGCAGTGCCACAAATAAGTTGCACTATCATTATTAACTTTGCATCTTTTGGTTTCAATATTATGAATATGCGTATCACTACGATCGAGATCCAATGAGCCATTTTCATTGGGTGTGTAACCATATAAGGTTTTATTCATGTAAACAGAACAACAATTTATTCTCTTACTTAAATGAATAACCATATTACAATAAACATGATCAAATCATATTCATGCTCAACGCAAACACCAAATAACACTTATTTAGGTTCAACACTAATCCCGAAAGTATAGGGAGTGTGCGATGATGATCATATCAATCTTGGAACCACTTCCAACACACATCGTCACTTCACCCTTAACTAGTCTCTGTTTATTCTGCAACTCCTGTTTCGAGTTACTAATCTTAGTAACTGAACTAGTATCAAATACTGAGGGGTTTCTATAAACACTAGTAAAGTACACATCAATAACATGTATATCAAATATACTTATGTTCACTTTGCCATCCTTCTTATCCGCCAATCACTT
This sequence comes from Triticum urartu, assembly GCF_003073215.2. Lineage (NCBI taxonomy): Eukaryota > Viridiplantae > Streptophyta > Magnoliopsida > Poales > Poaceae > Triticum > Triticum urartu. The sequence continues at coordinate 281,235,395 of NC_053023.1, forward strand.
GGGGTAGTTCCGCTTCCAGTGACCAGTTACTTTGCAGTAGAAGCACTTAGTCTCAGGCTTAGGATCAGACTTGGGCTTCTTCACTTGAGTAGCAACTTGCTTGCCGTTCTTCTTGAAGTTCCCCTTCTTCCCTTTGTCCTTTTTCTTGAAACTAGTGGTCTTGTCAACCATCAACACTTGATGCTCTTTCTTGATTTCTACCTTCATTGATTTCATCATTATGAAAAGCTCGGGAGTCGTTTTCGTCATCCCTTGCATAATATAGTTCATCATGAAGTTCTCCTAACTTGGTGATGGTGACTAGAGAATTCTGTCAATCACTATTTTATCTGGAAGATTAACTCCCACTTGATTCAAGCGATTGTAGTACCCAGACAATCTGAGCACATGCTCACTAGTTGAGCGATTCTCCTCCATCTTTTAGCTATAGAACTTGTTGGAGACTTCATATCTCTCAACTTGGGTATTTGCTTGAAATATTAACTTCAACTCCTGGAACATCTCATATGGTCCATGACGTTCAAAAACGTCTTTGAAGTCCCGATTCTAAGCCGTTAAGCATGGTGCACTAAACTATCAAGTAGTCATCATATTGAGCTAGCCAAACGTTCATAACGTCTGCATCTGCTCCTGCGATAGGTCCATCACCTAGCTGTGCATCAAGGACATAATTCTTCTGTGCAGCAATGAGGATAAACCTCAGATCACGGATCCAATCCGCATCTTTGCTACTAACATTTTTCAACACAATTTTCTCTAGGAACATATCAAAATAAACATATGAAAGCAACAACGCGAGCTATTGATCTACAACATAGATATGCTAATACTACCAGGACTAAGTTCATGATAAATTAAAGTTCAATTAATCATATTACTTAAGAACTCCCACTTAGATAGACATCCCTCTAATCCTCTAAGTGATTACGTGATCCAAATCAACTAAACCATGTCCGATCATCACGTGAGATGGAGTAGTTTCATTGGTGAACATCACTATGTTGATCATATCTACTATATGATTCACGCTCGGCCTTTCGGTCTCCGTGTTCCGAGGCCATATCAGTATATGCTTGGCTCGTCAAGTATAACCTGAGCATTCTGCGTGTGCAACTATTTTGCACCCGTTGTATTTGAACGTAGAGCCTATCACACCCGATCATCACGTGGTGTCTTAGCACGAAGAACTTTCGCAACGGTGCATACTCAGGGAGAACACTTCTTGATAATTAGTGAGAGATCATCTTAAAATGCTACCGTCAATCAAAGCAAGATAAGATGCATAAAAGATAAACATCACATGTAATCAATATAAGTGATATGATATGGCCATCATCATCTTGTGCTTGTGATCTCCATCTTCGAAGCACAGTCGTGATCACCATCGTCACCGGCGCGACACCTTGATCACCATCGTAGCATCGTTGTCGTCTCGCCAATCTTATGCTTCCACGACTATCGCTACCTCTTAGTGATAAAGTAAATCATTACAGCGCAATTGCATTGCATACAATAAAGCGACAACCATATGGCTCCTGCCAGTTGCCGATAACTTGGTTACAAAACATGATCATCTCATACAATAAAATTTAGCATCATGTCTTGACCATATCACATCACAACATGCCCTGCAAAAACAAGTTAGACGTCCTCTACTTTGTTGTTGCAAGTTTTACGTGGCTGCTACGGGCTTAAGCAAGAACCAATCTTACCTACGCATCAAAACCACAACGATAGTTTGTCAAGTTGGTGCTGTTTTAACCTTCGCAAGGACCGGGCTAGCCACACTCGGTTCAACTAAAGTTGGAGAAACTGTCACCCGCTAGCCACCTTTGTGCAAAGCATGCCGGGAGAACCGGTCTCGCGTAAGCGTACGCGTAATGTCGGTCCGGGCCGCTTCGTCCAACAATACCGCCGAACCAAAGTATGACATGCTGGTAAGCAATATGACTTATATCGCCCACAACTCACTTGTGTTCTACTCGTGCATATAACATCAACTCATAAAACCTAGGCTCTGATACCACTGTTGGGGAACGTAGTGATTTCAAAAATTTTCCTACGCACACACAAGATCATGGTGATGCATAGCAACGAGAGGGGAGAGTGTGATCTACATACCCTTGTAGACCGACAGCGGAAGCGTTAGCACAACGCGGTTGATGTAGTCGTACGTCTTCACGGCTCGACCGATCAAGCACCGAAACTACGGCACCTCCGAGTTTTAGCACACGTTCAGCTCGATGACGATCCCCGGACTCCGATCCAGCAAAGTGTCGGGGAAGAGTTCCGTCAGCACGACGGCGTGGTGACGATCTTGATGTACTACCGTCGCAGGGCTTCGCCTAAGCACCGCTACAATATTATCGAGGATTATGGTGGAAGGGGGCACCGCACATGGCTAAGAATATGATCACGTGGATCAACTTGTGTGTCTATGGGGTGCCCCTGCCCCCGTATATAAAGGAGCAAGGGGGAGGCCGGCCGGCCCTTGTGGGTGCGCCAAGGAGGAGTAGAATTCCTACTCCTAGTTGGAGTAGGTTTCCACCTTTCCTAGTCTAACTAGGAGAAGGGGGGAAAGGGGGGAAGAGGTGAAGGAAGGGAGAGAGGGGCCGCGCCCCAAGCCCCTTGTCCAATTCGGACTGGGCTTGGGAGGGGGCGCGCCACCTCCTGGTCCTTCCCACTAAGGCCCATTAAGGCCCATTGCTTCTTCCTCGTATTCCCGTAACTCCCCGGTACCTCCGAAAATACCCGAATCACTCGGAACCTTTCGAGACTCCAATGTCCGAATATAGTCATCCAATATATCGATTTTTACGTCTCGACCATTTTGAGACTCCTCGTCATGTCCCCGATCTCATCCGGGAATCCAAACTCCTTCGGTACATCAAAACTCATAAACTCTTAATATAACTGTCATCGAAACCTTAAGCGTGCGGACCCTACGGGTTCGAGAACAATGTAGACAGGACCGAGACACGTCTCCGGTCAATAACCAATAGCGGAACCTGGATGCTCATATTGGCTCCCACATATTCTACGAAGATCTTTATCGGTTAGACCGCATACCAACATATGTTGTTCCCTTTGTCATCGGTATGTTACTTGCCCGAGATTCGATCGTTGGTATCTTAATACCTAGTTTAATCTCGTTACCGGCAAGTCTCTTTACTCGTTCCATAATACATCATCTCGCAACTAACTCATTAGTTGCAATTCTTGCAAGGCTTATGTGATGTGCATTACCGAGAGGGCCCAGAGATACCTCTCCGACAATCGGAGTGACAAATCCTAATCTCGAAATACGCCAACCCAACATGTACCTTTGGAGACACCTGTGGAGCTCCTTTATAATCACCCAGTTATGTTGTGACGTTTGGTAGCACACAAAGTGTTCCTCCGGCAAACGGGAGTTGCATAATCTCATAGTCATAGGAACATGTATAAGTCATGAAGAAAGCAATAGCAACATACTAAACGATAGAGTGCTAAGCTAACGGAATGGATCAAGTCAATCACATCATTCTTCTAATGATGTGATCCCGTTAATCAAATAACAACTCTTTTGTTCATGGTTAGGAAACATAACCATCTTCGATTAACAAGCTAGTCAAGTAGAGGCATACTAGTGACACTCTGTTTGTCTATGTATTCACACATGTATTATGTTTTCGGTTAATACAATTCTAGCATGAATAATAAAAATTTATCATGATATAAGGAAATAAATAATAACTTTATTATTGCCTCTAGGGCATATTTCCTTCATAAGCTACTAGATCTTCGTGATGAACTATGACATGCAAGGGATGGAGTTGATCCCGGAGCTGTTCGCGGTGCTTAAGACCGCAAAAGGTAGAAATCAAAGAAGGAGCATCAAGTGTTGATGGTTTAACAAGACCACTGGTTTCAAGAAGGGCAAGGGCTAGAAGGGAAACTTCATGGATGGCAAACCAGTTGCCGCTCCAGTGAAGGAACCCAAGGTTGAACCCAAACCCGAGACTGAGTGCTTCTATTGTAAGGGGAACGGTCACTGGTAGCGGAATTACCCCAAATGCATGGTAGATAAGAAGGCTGGCAACTTCAACAAAATTTATACGTGTTATTAATGTGTACCTCACTAGTACTCCTGGTAGCACCTGGGTATTGGATACCGGTTCAGTTGCTATTATTGGTGACTTGAAGCAAAAGCTACGGACTAAACGGAGACTGGCTAAGGGCGAGGTGATGATGTGTGTTGGAAGTGTTTCCAAAGTTGATGAGATCACCATCGTACGCTCCATCTACCTTCGGGATTAGTATTGAACCTAGATAAATCAGGTGTCTACGTTGAGCATGAATATGATTAGATCATGTTCATTGCAATACGGTCATTCATTTAAGTTAGAGAATAATGGTTATTCTATTTACATGAATGATACCTTTCATGGTCATGCACCCTATGTGAATGGTTCATTGAATCTCGGTCGTGGTAATACACATGTTCACGCCAAAAGATGTAGAGTTAATAATGATAGTACCACTTTCTCGTGGCACTGCCGCTTAGGTCATATTGGCGTAAGATGCATGAAGAAACTCCATGTCGATGGATGTTTGGAGTCACTTGATTTTGAATCACTTGACACATGCGAGCCATGCCTCATGGGCAGGATGACTAAGACCCCGTTTTCAGGTACATTGAAACGGGCAAGTGACTTGTTGGAAATCATGCATGCTGATGCGTGTGATCCAATGAGAATTGAAGCGTGCGGTGGATATCGCTATTTTCTCATCTTCACTGACGATTTGGGTAGATATAGGTATATCTACTTAATGAAGCACAAGTCTGAAATGTTTGAAAAAGTTCAAGCGATTTTAGAGTGAAGTTAAGAATCATAATAACAATAAGATCATGTTCCTATGATCTGATCAAAAGGGGATTTTCTGAGTTATGAGTTTGGCAATCACTTAAGACATTGTCGAATTGTTTCACAGTTGAAGCCACCTGGAACACCACAAGGTAATGGTGTGTCCAGACGTCGTAATCGAACCCTATGAGATATGGTGCGATCTATGATGTCTCTTACCAATCTACCGTTTTCATTTTGAGGTTATGCGTTAGAGACAGCTGCATTCACTTTAGATAGGACACCATCTAAGTCTGTTGAGACGACGTCGTATGAACATTGGTTTGGCAAGAAACCAAAGTTGTCATTTCTTAATGTTTGGGGCTGCGATGCTTAAGGCTTCAGCCGGAGAAGCTCGAACCCAAAGCAGACAAACACATCTTCATAGAATACCCAAAGGTGACAGTTGGGTATACCTTCTATCTCAGATCCGAGGGCAAATTGTTTGTCGCTAAGAACGGGTCCTTTCTCAAGAAGAAGTTTCTCTCGAAAGAATTGAGTGGGAGGAAGGTAGAACTTGATGAGGTTGTCGAACCTTTACTTCAACCAGAGAGTGATGCAACACAGAAAGATGTTTTCTGTGGCACCTACGTCTGTTGAATAGGAAGTTAATGATAGTGATCGTGAAGCTTCAGATCAAGTTGCTATCGAACCTCGTAGGTCGACAAGGATATGTACTACTCCTGAGTGGTACGGTAATCCTGTCTTAAATATCATGTTGTTGGACAGCAATGAACCTACGAACTATGGAGAAGCAATGGTGGGCCCATATTCCGACAAATGGTTAGAAGCCATGAAATCCAAGATAGGATCCATGTATCAGAACAAAGTATGGACTTTGGTGGACTTGCCCGTTGATCGGCAAGCCATTGAGATAAATGGATCTTTAAGAAGAAGACGGACGTGGGCGGTGTTGTTACCATCTATGCAGCTCTACTTGTGGGAAAGAGTCTTTTCACAAGTTCAAGGAGTTGACTACGATGAGAATTTCTCACCCGTAGTGATGCTTAAGTCCGTCGGAATCATGTTAGCATTAGCTGTATTTTTTGATTATGAAATCTTACAGATGGATGTCAAAACAAGTTTTCTCACCAGTTTTCGTAAGAAAAGTTGTATGTGATACAATAAAAGGTTTTGTCGATGCTAAGGATGCTAAAAGGTATGCTGGCTCCAGCAATCCTTTTATGGACTAGAGCAAGCATCTCGGAATCAGAATATATGTTTTGATGGAGTGATCAAAGCTTTTAGTTTATACAATGTTTGCTAGAAACTTGTATTTACAAGAAAGTGAGTGGGAGCACTACAACATTTCTGATAAGTATATGTGGATGACATATTGTTGATCCGAAATAATGTAGAATTTCTGGAAAGCATAAACGGTTGTTTGAAGAGTGATTTTCAAAGGAAGACCTGGATAAAGCTGCTTACATATTGGGCATCAAGATCTATAGAGATAGATCAAGACGCCTAATGATACTTTCAAAGAACGCACACCTTGACATGTTTTTGAAGGAGTTCAAAATAGATCAGTCAAAGAAGGGGTTCTTACCTGAGTTGTAAGGTGTGAAGTTGAGTAAGACTCAAAGATTGACCACGGCAGAAGAAAGAGGAAGGACGAAGGTCGTCCCCTATGCTTTTGTCATAGGCTCTATACGATATGCCATGCTAAGTACCGCACCTGATGTGTGCCTTGCCACATGTCTGGCAAGAGGGTACAAAGGTGATCTAGGAGTAGATCACCAGATAGCAGTCAAAATTATCCTTAGAGGAATAAGGGAATGTTTCTCGGTTATGGAGGTGATAAAGAGTTCGACATAAAGAGTTACGTCGATGCAAGCTTAACACCTATCCGGATAGCTCTGAGTAGAGATACCGGATACGTATAATGGAGCAACAATTTGGAATAGCTCCAAGTGGAACGTGGTAGCAACATCTACGATATGACATAAAATTTTGCAAAATACATAGGGATCTGAATAAGGCAAGACCCGTTGACTACAACCTCTCTCACAAGCATAACATGATCAAACCCATAACTCATTGAGTGTTAATCACATAGTGATGTGAACTAGATTATTGAGTCTAGTAAACTCTTTGGATGTTGGTGACATGGTGATGTGACCTGTGAGTGTTAATCACATGGCAATGTGAACTACATTATTGACTCTAGTGCAAGTGGGAGACTGTTGGAAATATGCCCTAGAGGCAATAATAAATTGGTTATTATTATATTTCCTTGTTCATGATAATCGTTTATTATCCATGCTAGAATTGTATTGATAGGAAACTCAGATACATGTGTGGATACATAGACAACACCATGTCCCTAGTAAGCCTCTAGTTGACTAGCTCATTGATCAATAGATGGTTACGGTTTCCTGACCATGGACATTGGATGTCGTTGATAACGGGATCACATCATTAGGAGAATGATGTGATGGACACGACCCAATCCTAAGCCTAGCACAAAGATCGTGTAGTTCATATGCCAAAGCTTTTCTATTGTCAAGTATTATTTCCTTAGACCATGAGATTGTGCAACTCTCGGATACCGTAGGAGTGCTTTGGGTGTGCCAAACGTCACAACGTAACTGGGTGGCTATAAAGGTACACTACATGTATCTCCGAAAGTGTCTGTTGGGTTGGCATGAATCGAGACTGGGATTTGTCACTCCGTGTAAACGAAGAGGTATCTCTGGGCCCACTCGGTAGGACATCATCATAATGTGCACAATGTGACCAAGGAGTTGATCACGGGATGATGTGTTACGGAACGAGTAAAGAGACTTGCCGGTAACGAGATTGAACAAGGTATCGGGATACCGATGATCGAATCTCGGGCAAGTACAATACCGCTGGACAAAGGGAATTGAATACGGGATTGATTAAATCCTCGACATCGTGGTTCATCCGATGAGATCATCATGGAACATGTGGGAGCCAACATGGGTATCCAGATCCCGCTGTTGGTTATTGACCGGAGAGTCATCTCGGTCATGTCTGCTTGTCTCCTGAACCCGTAGGGTCTACACACTTAAGGTTCGGTGATGCCAGGATTGTTAGGAAGACTTGTATGTGTTTTCCGAATGTTGTTCGGAGTCCCGGATGAGATCCCGGACGTTACGAGGAGTTCCCGAATGGTCCACAGGTGAAGATTTACATGTAGGAAGTTGTCATACGGTCACCGGAAAGGTTCGGGGGCATATCAGTATTGTACCGGGGCCACCGGAGGGTTTCCAGGGGTCCACCGGGAGGGGCCACCTCTCTCGGAGGGCGTAATGGGCTGTAGAGGAAAGGGAAACCAGCCCTACATGGGCTGGCCGCATCCCCCCTTGGGCCCATGCGCCTAGGGTTGGGGGGGGGACCCTAAAGGGGCGCCCCCTTGCTTGGGGGGCAAGCCCCCTCCCCTTGGCCGCCCCCCCTCTAGATGAGATCTAGAGGGGGCCGGCCCCCTTCCTCCTTCCCCTATAAATAGAGGGGTAAGGGGAGGGCTGCAAACGAGATCCCTGGCGCAGCCCCTCCCCTCCCCAACACCTCTCCTCCTCCGCAAGAGCTTGGCGAAGCCCTGCCGGAGTACTGCAACTCCACCACCACCACGCCGTTGTGCTGCTGTTGGAGCCCTCTTCCTCAACCTCTCCCTCCTCCTTGCTGGATCAAGGCGTGGGAGACGTCTCCCTTCCGTACGTGTGTTGAACGTGGAGGTGCCGTCCGTTTGGCGCTAGGATCATCGGTGATTTGGATCACGACGAGTACGACTCCATCAACCCCGTTCACTTGAACGCTTCCGCTTAGCGATCTACAAGGGTATGTAGATGCACTCTCCTTCCCCTTGTTGCTAGATTACTCCATAGATTGATCTTGGTGATGCGTAGAAAATTTTGAATTTCTGCTATGTTCTCCAACAGTGGCCTGGGTCCAAAGTAATAGAAGTTGCACAAAAACATTTTTTAGTGTAGGATTTTCCTTGCTCAAGCCTGCCTACTAGAATCGCCAGTGCTTGAAAGGAAAAGTGAATGAAAAACATCAGAATTGCAAAGTTTCCTATGGTACTACTTTTCATGAATTTGGTGCAAAGGAATGGAGCAAAGGAAAACTGTAGGATTTGTTCCTTTAGTGTCTCCATGAAAGAAAAACTGTAGGAATTCTAATTTCCACTTCTCCTCCTTTTCATATTCCTATTCATGAAGCACAAGACTAAGAGATAGTAGCATAATAGCATTATAACCGTACATTTTCTTGTGGTTTGACTTAATCTCACCATGCTTTTTTGCATCCTGTGATCTTCCAATTGTTGTGAATCAAACACCCAGATTGGCAGAAATCCTGTGTTTTTAAATTCTCTGTGTTTGCACGTGCATTCCTATCCTATTCCTGTCTATTTCCTATCCCTGCATTGTTAGAATCCTCAAATTCAAACGAGCCCTTACTCAATTACTTCTGTTACAGATATGTGTCAAAGAAAACCTTGTGTGGTTTGTCCTGCTCCTGCGGCGCTGTGTTCCAGCCCCAGCTCAGCTGCTCCAACGACAGAAGGGTTCACCACAGCAGGGATCCGCTCTCCAAACTGTCTTTCGCCGCCTCAGATCTTCTTCCCCACCGCCGGCAGCCACGGCAACTGCATTACCATCATCAACTGAGCAGATGACCTTGAGGACTACACGGGTCCGCAAGAGAGGTCGCACTCTTCCGTGTCTGCTTACGTTATGCGCCGCTTAATATGATGACATGCTACATTATCGTCGTGTTCACCTATTAGACTCCGACTCAGGTCCAAACTAATGCTGCAACTTGAGTTTTTAAATGCTTGTGGGGTACATATTGGGGAAGCAATCAGTACTATCTATCTACTATCTGGTTAATCTCCGGTGTCTACTATAAGTTTCATGTTGGGTGCAAACAAACATTAAAGGAGCCATTATCTGTATTTTTTAACTAAAGCTATTATCTGCCTGCTATCATTGGTTTTGGGTCTATCCACAGTTTGCTACCATCACTCTGGATTTGTGCATGCACTCCTTACATAATCTCACTATGTTTTATTCCTATGCATGCCAGTTATTGTACACAATGGGAACTGATCATGTAGAGCAAAAGAGACGAGCCTTGCGTGGCAATAAAATTTCATGCAGACCTTGTTCCATGGTGGGCGCAAAGGCAGCCCCCCGTCTACCCATTTCAGATCGTAATCAAGAGGAAGATAACTGTTCTGAGGGGGATTCAGAAGGAGAAGACCACTCCTATTTACCCCATGAGGTCTTCGCTCTAACTTGGCATGTTGATGTTGGTAATATCATGCATATGGTGCCTTGCATTGCTTACTGTATACATTAAAGATGTCATCTGCTTAGTTTAAACATCCTTTGTGTCAATGCCTGTTTAATTTCTTTATCGTATATGTGAATCATGCAATGCCATCTTGTCAAGCCAGGCATCATATATGTGAATTTTGCAATGCCACCCTGGTTAGCCAGTCATCTTATATGTGAATTATATCATGCCATCATTTTTTTATTACGTGTTAAATTTGTCAACAATTTTAGTACATTCAATTACTCTTCCTGTGCATCAGCCATTCGGCACGGTCATGGAAAAATCTGGAGTGGAAACAAGGTCTTCAGAGTAGACAATGCTAGCTGACGAAGCGCATGTCTTGCTGGTTACCGATAGCTCCTCAGAGGAGGATTCATAGACAGATGACCAGTCATATTCCCCCCCGAGGTGCATGACCTAACTTGGCAGGGTTATGTTGCTCATATCGTGCATATGGTATCTTGCATTGCTATGTCATTTGCTTAGTTTAGACATGCTTTGTGTGAATGACACCTGTTTAGTGTCTAATTACCATATATGTGAATTATGCAATGGCATCTTGTTGCAAGACATTATATATGTGAATTATGCAATGTTATCTTGTTGCAAGGCACTCTGTATGTGAATTATCCAATGCCATGCTGTTTAGGCAAGCGTCATATATGTGAATTATATCATGCCGTTCTTTTTTTGTATTTCTCATTGCTTTTGTCGACAATGTTTGTATATTCAACTGCTCTTCCTGTGCATCAGCCATTTGAATTGGTGATGGAGAAATCTGGAGTGAAAACAAGGTCTTCAGAGCAGACAATGCTACCTGCTGAAGCAGGTATCTTGTTGGTTACAGATAGCTCTTCAGACGAGGATTCAGAGGCATATGACCAGTCCTATTATCCTCCTGAGGTGTATGCTCAAACTTGGCAGGGTTATATTACTCATATAATGCATATGTTGTATTGCAATGCTTAGTTTTTACATCATATACACAATATTGAATGCGATCTCCTTAGTTGACACATCATATATGCCATTGCCCTCTGCTCACTTCCTTAGTATATAAATCATATATTTGAATTATGTCATGCCATGATGTTTACATAGACATCATGTATCTGAATTATGGCATGCCAACCCATTTTCTAAAGACATAATATAGTTATATCATCTCATCCTGTTTACATAGTCATCATATTTTAAATTATGTCATTCTATCCGTGAATTATATCATGCCATCATGTTTCCATCGACAGCATGTTTGTGATTTATGGCATGCCAACCACTTCAATAGACACATCGTATAGTTATATCATGTCATCCTGTTTACATAGTCATCCTATTTTGAAGTATGTCATTCTATCCTGTTTAGTTAGCCATCATACATGTGAAATTGTGTCATGCTATCCTGTTTAATTAGCCATCATATATGTGAAATTATGTCCTGCTATTCTGTTTGCTTAGACAACATAAATGTGAATTATTTCATGCTCTATTTTCTTCCCTACTATCCATTGCACCTGTCTATCTTACAATGTCTGTACATTCAACTACTTTTCTTGTTTATCAGCCATTTCAATTGGAGGGAGTGATGGCAGTATCTATGGGAGTAAAAACACGGTCTTCAGAAAAGATCGTGCTACCTGTCGATGCAGATAGAACCACAGTTGTACTTGCCCAAGAACTAGCCCCACCACACATAACCCACACTCATGCAGATTGTACCCCTACCCAGTTGGACAGAGAACCAGCTACACCCCTTCTAACCCCAACCCCAGCAGATAGACACCCAGTTCCCGTTGACACAGCACCATCTCCACCACAGAGCACCCAAACACGAGCAGTTAGTAAGGCAACTACAGTGCCCAAATCACGAGGACCACCACTCCGAACCCGAAGTCAACACTTAAAGCAGAAGAAGAATTGTTCTCAGGTCATGTTCCATAGCTATGGTTCATACTACTTTGCTCTTGCATCACTGTATTTACTGATACCAACTAATTTCAAATTTGAAGGATGCAATTGAAACTCCAATGGAGCAATAGGTATGTTTTAAACCCGTTTCTTCAACGTGTTTGGCTGTTTGCTGTTGTAACTTGCTCTATGTTGATTTCAGTTTCAATTGAATAAACAGTTATGTTCTCATGCCATGCACATTACAAGTGTTGTTGTTGCTGTGTAGTTTCCCACACGTATATTCTGTCTATGCCGCTTTGTCTTAAATAGATATGATTCGAACTGTATCTATCTTGATTTGGCAACATAAACTAGAATGATATAGACCATACAGTGACCATACTACATAGATATATGTTTGTTTCATGCTGTTATCCTGTCCACCTTACTACTGAACTGGTTTACCAAAATGAGTTTCATATACTACATTGTAAACCTGAGATGTGTTTGTTTGTTTCTCTTTTAGAACGCGAATAAAATATTGGAGAAGAGTACCCTGTTATGCAATGGTAAAGGAAGTAATGCAGATAAGGTTCAAGATAGTGAGACATCCCTGTTGGTCTCCAAGAAAGCTGATAAAAACTATATTGAAGACACTGAACAACCCCAAAGTCCTGTCTTGATGTAGTGTTTGAGTTACTGGCTACCACTGCTGGCACCAGCTCTTCGAACTCGTTGCCTGAATCAGTTCGGCTTCTTGAGTCTCAACTTCAAGTTGAAAGACATCAATTAGATGTTATGCGACAGGAAGCTGAAGGACTGAGGAAGTCCCTGCAGAATTCGAATGCATACTTTCTGGTGCAACAGCAAGCGCTGGAGGACTTAAGCGCCAAACAAGAGAAAGTTAATAAGCTTGCTAAGCATCTTGCCAGCATTATGGGTACCCAGGATATTGTTTCTTGAGCTCTTCTGAAGTGGTTTCAGTTCTGGACTTGTTTTGCTGCGGCGTTTATATGTTGCTGTGTTCCCTATATTTGCACTAGTGGCGAACTTTGATGCCCAGTGGATGTAATATGTGTAATAGCCGTGATAGCCTAGTGTAAGTTGCTTTCTTATTTATTTCCTTGTTGTCTTGTTTATTTGTTTGCTTGTAGTCAGTGTAGTTCTTTTTCTGCGGTTTTCTAGTGGCTGCAATAACCTACTTTTTAAAACTAGGCCACAATAACCATGGGCTAATATTTACTGTAGTGACACTGGGCCTCCTACGGGCCGTATAAACAGTGGGCCTTCTACGAGCCATATAAACAGTGGGCCTTCTACGGGCCGTAGAAACAGTGGGCCTTCTATGGGCCGTAGAAACAATGGGCCTTCTACGGGCCATAGAAACAATGGGCCTTCTACGGGCCATATCATCAATGTGCCTTATACGGGCCATATGATTGATTGGCAAACATGGGCCAAACAGACCGCATTCTGGCCGTAAACGGGCTAGAGTTGGAATCGTCTGTTCATGGCCGACCATAATGGGCCATCGTTAATAGGTCGTATTTGATGATGCTATGAAAACGGCCCAACGTATTAACGGACCACAAACGGGTCGACTGTAACCACGGGCTGAATTTGGCCCACAAGCAGAAAATGACAGTCATGGGCCGTAAGTAAAAGGATGCTGGAAAATAGCCCAAGAATAAATGGGCTCTGAGAAGGCCGAAAGATAACATGGGCTGGAAACGGCCCAACGGAATAATGGGCCGTTAATGGGTATAAAGTGATACACTATTGTTTATGGGCCAGTTTCACCATGGGCCGTTAATGGGTGTAAAGTGATACACTGTTCATTACGGGCCAGCTTCACCACAGGCCGTTAATAGGCCAAGAGTTACATAGGGCCTCATATGGGCCGAAGGACGTCATGGGCCATACATGGGCCAGAAGTGAAAACGGGTTGGAATCATATTGGATGGCCCATATGACGCTACTAGGCCTAATTCAAATAGGGCGTAACAGGCCTTGGGTTAGCAGGCTGTAAATGGGCTATATGCGAACAAGCCGTTAACGGGCTTTCCATGGGCCGGCCCGCCACCTTTTGACCAAGTCAAACAGGCCGGCCTTTTCACAGGAATGGGCCTTTGTTGGGCCGTGCCACGTGTCGACGTATCATAGGCGCCTTCTGTCCAATGAGTGGATGACATCTGTCCCAGCTATGAGCCGGCACGTGTTTCCTCCAGCCAATGATGATTTTACATGTGGAAAATCCCCATTGGTCGGGGCTATTAACGGGTTATCGGATCCAAAACCCGACCCGATAGCTTAACGGCGTTCCGTTATGGTGGATGCCACGTGTCGGTCACCCTTGACGAAAGCACTTCTGTGACGCGCGATTTATCGTCATGGAAGTGGACACTTCCATGATGATAATTTTGGTAATGTCATGGAGCACTTCTACGACAGCACAGGTATGACTATCTTGATTCTGTCATAAATTTGTCATGGATGTACATGCATGACAGAAAACGGGACATACTATGACAAACACGTATCATCACAGAAGTGTATTTTTTTTGTAGTGCAAGCAGGAAGTAGGGTATTACCTCCATCAAGAGGGCCCGAACCTGGGTAAAGATTGTGTCCCCTGCCTCCTGTTACCATCCGCCTTAGACGCATAGTTCGGGACCCCCTACCCGAGATCCGCCAGTTTTGACACCGACATTGTTGCTTTCATTGAGAGTTCGACTGTGTCGTCACCATAAGGCCTGATGGCTCCTTCGATCATCGGCAACGATGCGACCCAGGTGAGGTTTTTCACCCCGGATAGATCTTCGTATTTGGCGGCTTCGCACCGCGGGCCAACTCGCTTGGCCATCTGGATCAGATCTAAAGCTAAGCCCCTAGCCGCCAGGTCAGGTTTGGAAACTTAAACTATACTACCGACATCCGCGGAGACTTGATCTTCGACGAATTCGAGCCGGTGTCAGGTGCGCTGCACAGTCACGACGAGCATGACTTAGCTCTGCCGCTAGACAGTGTTCGGGAGATCACACCTGTGGTAACTCCGACCCTCGATCCGGAGCAGATTGCGCCATCCAAGGACGGGTGGATGGACCCCGCCACGGAGGCCGCACACTCAACGGCGATAGAGCCGAATACTGACTTCACCTCCTACAAGACCTATGTTGCCGGATCCTTGGATTCGTCCCCGGACACAGGCTCCGAACCGCCTGTGTCCGTGCCTATCGAATCTGATTGGGCACTGATCATGGAGTTTACCTCCGCGGATATCTTTCAGCACTCGCCCTTGGGCGACGTGCTAAATTCATTGAGGTCTCTCTCCTTGTGAGGAGACCCTTGTCAGAACTATGTCCGGCTTGAGTGGGAAGCGGACGACGAAGAAATTCATTCCCCACCCACCACCCACTTAATAGCCACCGTCGACGACTTAACCAACATGCTTGATTTCGTCTCCAAAGACATCGATGGTATGGACGACGATGCAGGAGAAGAACAGGAACCACCGCCCACAGGGTGCTGGACAGCCACCTCATCATATGATATATACATGGTGGACACCCACAAAGAAAGCGATGGCAATAAGGCAATGGAGGATAATCCCCTCGAGAAGCAATCTAAGAACCGGCGTCATCGCCGCTGCTCTAAGCCCGGCCATAGCAAAAGCAGCGATAGCGGCACAAGAAACAATAACGCTGCGGATAGTGCCGAAGACAAAGACAATCCCCTCCATCCAGGCTTCGAGCGGGAGGATGGGCAAGCTAGCCCTATGGAACAGGCGGCAGATGGAGAATCAAAGGATGACAATTACATGCCCCTCTCCGATGACGAGGTGAGACTCGGTGACGAAGAATTTATCGCGCCTGAGTATCCCGTCGAGCAGGAGGGCTTCAAGTGCCGGCTAATAGCCACAGCAAAAAGCCTGAAAAAAAAGCAACAACAACTTCAAGCTGATCAAGATCTGCTAGCGGATAGATGGACCGAGGTGCTGGCAGCCGAGGAATACGAACTCGAGCGCCCAACCAAAAGTTACCCAAAGCGCAGGTTGCTACCCCAACTCGAGGAGGAAGCATTAAAGCATACACTAACAGCGTGTGATGCGGCTGACCGGCCACCTCGTGGCCGAGATGTCCAGACTGCACCCCATCGCCAGTCAAACAAAAATACCAAGGCCCGGGGTAACACGTAGGACCTGCGAGAAGTATTGGAAAACAAATCGGGACATAAAAGATCGGTCTACGGATCATGGGGGCGCGCTCCAACGCGTGACGATAACCGTGAGGCCGGATATACTAAAAGCAAATCCGGCTGGGCTGAGCATAGCAGACAAGACTCGTATGAACTGCGTCATGATATAGCCCGGCACAGAGGCGTCGCACACCCCCTATGCTTCACTGATGACGTAATGGATCATGAATTCCCAGAAGGGTTTAAACCCGTGAACATTGAATCATATGACGACACTACAGACCCCGTGGTATGGTAGAGGATTTCTTCCTCCACATTCACATGGCCCGCGGGGATGATCTACACGCCATCAAGTATCTCCCGCTAAAACTCAAGGGGCCGGCTCGGCATTGGCTGAATAGCTTGTTGGCAAACTCCATCGGAAGCTGGGAGAACCTGGCAGATGCATTCCTGGACAACTTCCAGGGCACTTATGTGCGGCCACCGGATGTTGACGATTTAAGTCTCATAACACAGCAGCCCGGAGAGTCAGCCAGGAAATTATGGACTCGGTTCCTAATTAAAAAGAACCAAATTGTCGACTGTCCGGATGCCGAAGCCCTAGCGGCCTTTAAACATAACATCCGTGACGAGTGGCTCACCCAACATCTCGGCCAAGAGAAGCCAAAATCCATGCCAGCCCTCGCGACACTCATGACCCGCTTTTGCGCAGGCGAAGACAGCTGGTTGGCCTATAGCAACAACACAACAAGAAACCCTGGCACATCAGAAGCCAGAGATAGCAACCGCAAACCCTGACGCAACAAACACAAGCGCCGCAAAAATGGTGGAAACCCCGAAGATACGGCAGTCAATGCCGGATTTAGGGGCTTTAAGTCCAGTCAGCGGAATGGGCCACTCACAAATGACAATTCGGGTCCGTCCAGTCTGCACCGCATACTCGACTGCCCATGCCAAATTCATGGCACCCTAGGAACACAAGCCAATAATACCAACAGAGAATGCTGGGTCTTCAAACAAGCCGGCAGGTCAGGTGCCAAAAACAAAGATAAGGGATCTCAAAGCGACGATGGTGACGAGGAGCCCATATCACCGAGTATAGGAGGGCAAAAGAAATTTCCCCCGCAAATCCAAACAGTGAACATGGTAAACGGCACCAACACTCCCAACCCGGACCAGACGCACACCCTTAGGGATGTCGACTTAACGGAACCAGTCGTCCCACAATATAAACTAGGGCCGATCACCTTCAACCGCATGGATCGTCCGGTTAACACCAATCAGGGAAATCCAGCCGCACTAGTCCTCGACCCAATAATTGACGGGTTCCACCTCACGCGAGTCCTTCTGGACGGAGGGAGTAGTCTAAACCTGCTTTACCAGGACACAGTGCGCAAGATGGGCATCGATCATTCAGTGATCAAGCCCACTAAAACCACCTTCAGAGGTATTATACCAGGTATGGAGGCCAACTGTACAGGCTCCATCGCCCTTGAAGTTCTCTTTGGATCACCAGAAAATTACCATGCCGAAGAGTTAATCTTCGACATCGTCCCCTTTCATAGTGATTATCAGGCACTGCTCGGACGAACCGCGTTCGCTCGATTCAACGCGGTACCGCATTATGCCTACCGTAAGCTCAAGAAGCCCGGTCCGCGCGGCGTCATCACGGTTAATGGCAAGGCCGAACTTCCCCTCGGCACCAAGGAGTATACAACTGCTTTAACAGCAGAAGCTACAAGTGGCACCCTGCAACTGAACCTCGACTCGATGGCCCGATTCCCGGACACCGCCAAAGGACTTCGAACTACTTCGCGGCAAGATAGCCCGGCTCGTCCAGAGCTCAATTAAACACTCCGGTAAAATACAGGACAGGCCACATACCGCGGCTCAACCGCTCTGCCGCACACAAGCATTTATTACATTTTGTTTGTAGGTTCAACTCTGTGCACACCAGGACTGGCGATATGGAAGCAGCTCGAACGCGCAAGGGAATCCTTAGATATTCCCCGCGATGACCATCCGACTATACTCCGGATCCGCACACAACTTCTTACCCTGGTCTCAGCAGGTTCCACAGTCATATTTGTTTTTTTATCACATTACCTGTACTCAGACGCATCGACGTACTATTCAAATACAACATGTGGATTTATATAATGCTTATATGCTGTTATTTCTTATTGAAATTCTTTTGTCAAGTGGCATCCGTACACCACGATATGCTTTAAATATGCCAGGGGCTTCGTTTTACCCATAATACGGCAATAAAGTCCGAACATCTTCATGGAAGTTTGGCACCCCGAACTTATAGCATTATATGTATCAACTCCGAATCATGTCTTGGGTCAAATGTTGGGTTTTCCCGGCTCCCATGTTTTGCTGCCTTACGTTCCGCTATATCAGCTAAGGCGACACAGGGAGAACTACTGCGATTGTGTCCCGGTTCTTCTGGACAAGCACCTCAGTAGAGAAAGCCTAAAACTGACTGTCATGATACAGCGAGAGCTGGTCAGCTGTTCGAGAGGTTGTAAAATCTTTGAGGATTTCTCCCGCATAATGCCATAACCAATGCAGCGTGCGACGGATCAGCTTTTCTTCCGATCAGGTGCTTATATAGCCCCTCGTGCGGTCTTCCGAACACCAGGGGCTGCGCCTACATTCCTTTTATAAAGCTCCTACGGCTAAGTGAGAATGATAAAGCCCTATAGACCGATTGCCTAGTTCGTTGTGCTGAACACCTCCTTCGAAGGACCCAAACTGGGATAAAGAGTGATCAGGTTTATCCCGAATACCCCCGTACTTCCTACGTGGGGGCAGAAGCCGACGACTGGCCAACTCTCAGGATTAATATATAAAACGGCCGTGCAGGAGGATAAACTTTTATATAACAGGCAATAAATAATAGAAATGACCTTGTTCAACATTACAAAGGACAACATGATTGTATTCATGGAAATATAATGTCCTTGGTGCATTGCTCCGCCACTAGGCAGGATCCTTTTAGGACACTTTCATAATATAATTTGGGCTTGCGGTGCTCCTTCCCCCCTAGCGGTCCCTCGGTCATCAGCTTTTCGGCATCCATCTTCCCCCAGTGCACCTTTGCGCGGGCGAAGTCCATTCACGCACCCTCTATACAGACCGACCGCTTGATGACGTCAAGTCGAGGGCAGGCACTCACAAGCCGCTTCATGAGCCCGAAGTAGCTGCCTGGAATCGGCTCGGCAGGCCATAACCGGATAATGAAATCCTTCATGGCTAGTTCGGCCGCCGTATGCACTTCAATCAGCTCTTTCAGTTGGTCCGCAAAAGGCACCGGATAATTCGGTGCCAGATACTGCGACCAGAAGAGCTTATCCGCAGTGTTCCCTTCTTCGGCTCGGTAGAATTGGGCGGCATCCGATATGCTGCGGGGCAGTTCCGCAAATACCCCTGGAGAAATCCGAACTCACAATTAGAAACATGATTTTCTCCTCAAATACTTGCTGTACATGGAAAAAAGCCTTACCCGCCGCAATCGTTCTCGCCTCTTGGATCTCCTGCAGGGCGCCTTGTGTTTCCCCCTGGGCATCGCGCGCGGCCTGATGAGCCCTGGCGAGTTCAGATTCTTTCTCCGTTAAACTCTGCTCCAAGGTCTCGCATTTCTTCATGGACTCTTGAAGCTCCTGCTCAGCTTCAATAACCCTGGCCTCGTGCTTCTCACGAAGAGACTGCTCTGCGGCTGCCTTTTCCTCGACCTCGGCAACAGCCTTCCTCAGAGCCTCGACTTCGGTCATCGCCCCTGGTGCAAATAATGAAACATATTTTACCATACTGAGAATTTGTTCGCACTGAACGTGAACAAGGCTTGCGCATACCTTGTTTATCTTCCAACTGCCTTTTCAACTGCCAAGTTCTTCTTCGGCCCGCTCCGGACTATGATTCAGTCCGGAGACCTCCGCAGCATGAGAGGCAGCAGCCGCTGCAGACGCCTGCTTATAAAAGAAGAGAGATAGATGTCATCAAGTGAGTCTTCCTGTGAACATAAAATTGATCCTTTGTCTGGTCCTTTTTTGCACCGAACAGTGTATCAGGGGCTACTATCCATACTATGACACTCTTCGAAACCTCATAAAACGTACCTCAAAGCCTCTTATAAGGCTGATACAGGCTTCATTCAGTCCACTCTCAGTAGACTGAATCTCCTTAATCACCGCACCCATCAGGGCACGGTGTTCATCAACGATGGAGGCGCTCTTCAGCGCCGCCAACAAAACATCCGGCACCTCTGGTTGGACAGAGATTGCCGGTGGAACAGACACGCCCACTCCAGCCGAGGGAGGCCGCCTGCTTGATCTGGAGCGTATTGGTCTCCGGAATTGCGTCTGGCTGGGAGCCGAATTCAAGATGGCTCCCGCCGTCGTCTCCCATGGGATCTTCTCCCCCATGTCTCCGGACCCCGAAGTTTGACCTCCAGGCGCCGCTTTCACGATCTCTCCCCCCTCCTTGGCCGGGCTCCTTCTGGGACGAAGCCTCAGTGTTATGCACATATTTGGGGGAAGGGGCCTTCGGGGGCGTCCCGCTCTCTATAGCATCCGAGCTCAGCGAATCCTCTGACGAGGATCGTTCGGTGCGGGACCTCGCCGGACTACAAAAAATATAGCTCAGGTTAAAATATTATGCCATGATGAGTCTGGACGCATAAACCTGTTCGGATTTTATACTCACGAGTTCACCAGGGGCTGGGCCCTGGGATCCCACACCGGGCTACTGTCGGCAGCGGCAGTGGACTCTTCCGGAAGAGGAGCTTTCCCCCTTTAAGGCGACTCAGCCTCCAAGTGTATGGAGGCCGCCCTCTTCTTTCTTCCCCCCACCGGGGATTCGTCTTCCTCCTCCTCCTCGTCCTCTTCGAAGGCAGAATGGACGTTGGAGCCTTCGGATATTGTGCCCGAAGTGCCGTGGCGACGAAGGCCGCCCCGAGTCTTTTTGGCCTCCATCTCGGGCTTCTTCTTCGGCGCCTTGTACGGCGCCGGGGCCAGCATCTTCGTCAGAAGTGGGCCGACCGGTTCTTTGGGCAACGGGGCCGGATAGCGGATCCGCCCCGCCTTCTTCAGCAAGCCCTAGGGGAGTTGAGGAAAACACATTAAGAATTTCCCTTGGGTTATGCGGGTAAAACACATAAAAACTTACCGAGCTTGCAGGGCGGGACAGTTGATACCCGCGGTCCTCGGCCGAGTCCGGCCATGATTTTCCAGACTTGAAAAGCACCTTCCAGATGTCTTCGTGCGAGGAGCCAAAGAGCTTTCGCAGGGTCTGGTGCTTGGCTGGATCGAATTCCCGTAGATTTCTAGTCCGGTGCTGACAAGGTAGGATCCGGCGAACTAACATCACCTGGACTACATTGACAAGTTCGATGTTCTTGTCTTCCATATCTTTAACGCGCGTCTGGAGCATAGACAGTTCGTCGGACAAAGAACAGTTCAAGCCCTTCTTAGGCCAGGACGTAAGCCACAGAGGGGCTCCGGATCGGAACTCTGGAGCAGCGGCCCATTCCGTGCCGCGTGGCTCAGTGATGTAAAACCACTGCTATTGCCACTCTTTGACGGAATCATGAAAAGTACCTGTTGGCCATGTGACGTTGGGCATCTTGCTTACCATAGCGCCCCCGCACTCGGCGTGCTCGCCGCTCACCACCTTGGGCTTCACATTAAAGATCTTCAACCACAAGCCGAAGTGTGGCGAAATGCAGGGAAAAGCCTCGCACACGACGATGAATGTCGAGATGTTGAGGAAGGAATTGGGGGATAAATAATGAAAATCGATCTCGTAATAATACATGATGCCGCGAACGAACAGGTGGAGGGGAAACCCTAGCCCACGGACATAATGAGGGAGGAATACAACCCTCTCTTGGGGTTCCGGAGTAGGAACGATCTGTCCCGCCGTTGGGAGACGGTGGCCGATTTTTTGGCCAGATACCTAGCCTCCCGAAGCTTTTTGATATGCTTCTCTTGGATGGTAGAGGCAATCCACTTGCCTCCTGCTCCGGATTCGGACATTTTCGGAAGGCCTTTGTGGGCGGAGAAGACGAACGCTCGGGCGCTGGAGCTCGGGCGAAGGGGAACAGATCGGGAAGAAGAAAGCGTGGGTGCGAAAGGGAGTCCTTATCCCCTTATAAAGGCAGCAGGGATTCTGCGCCTCCCCACTTGCCTGGTAAACTTGCTTATTCCCCAAGCGCCATGATTGATGGCGCGGTTGGGTTACCCACACCCGTATTGATGAGAATCCCGTGATAAGGGGGCACGACCTTTGCTTCGACAAGACGTGCCAAGGAAACCGCCTCGCAATATGTGTAGTAGCTGGTTGGGAAAAACGGTTCGTAATGACCGGGCCACGACAGGACGTCACGTTATGAAAAGTTGTCAGCAGATTAGATTTGTGGAATAATATACTCTCTACAGTGGTATGTGGAATTTGTTTTGCAGATCCACACACGATCCTTGTGTTCAAAATCTTCTATGGAGTATTCTGAAAAGGAACCCGCCTTGCAATGCCGAAGACAATCTGCGCGCCGGACTCATCATCATTGAAGCCTGGTTCAGGGGCTACTGAGGGAGTCCTGGATTAGGGGCTCCTCGGACAGCCGGACTATATACTTTGGCCGGACTGTTGGACTATGAAGATACAAGATTGAAGACTTCGTCCCGTGTCTGGGTGGGACTCTCCTTTGTGTGGAAGGCATGCTTGGCAATTCCGATATGTAGATCTCCTCCCTTGTAACCGACTCTGTGTAACCCTAGCCTCCTCCGGTGTCTATATAAACCGGATGGTTTAGTCCGTAGGACAACAACAATCATAATCATAGGCTAGCTTCTAGGGTTTAGCCTCTACGATCTCGTGGTAGATCAACTCTTGTAATACTCATATCATCAAGATCAATCAAGCAGGAAGTAGGGTATTGCCTCCATCGAGAGGGCCCGAACCTGGGTAAACGTTGTGTCCCGTGCCTCCTATTACACTACAAAAAAATACACTTCCGTGATGATACGTGTTTGTCACAGTAGGTCGCTTTTTTTGTCATGCTTGTACATCCATGACAAATTTATGACAGAATCAAGATAGTCATACTTGTGCTGTCATAGAAGTTTTCCATGACATTACCAAAATTATCATCATGGAAGTGTCCACTTCCATGACGATAAATCACGCGTCACAGAAGTGCTTTCGTCAAGGGTGACCGACACGTGGCATCCACCGTAACGGAACACCGTTAAGCTATCGGGTCGGGTTTTGGATCCGATAACCTGTTAATAGCCCCGACCAATGGGGATTTTCCACGTGTAAAATCATCATTGGCTAGAGGAAACACGTGTCGGCTCATCGTCAGGAAAGATGTCATCCACTCACTGGACAGAAGGCGCCTATGATACGTCGACACGTGGCACGGCCCAACAAGTTTGAATGGGCCGGCCCAACTAAAGGCCCACAAGATTTTGCAGACCATAATGGGCCGACCCAGCTAAAGGCCCACGAGATTTTGCGGACCATAATGGGCTGGCCCAGCTAAAGGCCCACAAGATTTCGCGGGCCATAATGGGCCGACCAGGTAAAGGCCCACAAGATTTTCGTGTGCCATAATAGGCCGACCTAGGTAAAGGCCCACGGTGACTCTAGCCCATAATGAACAGTAATTTTCTTTATACCCGTTAACGACCCGTGATTTACATGGGCCGTTTTCAGCCCGTGTTAGCTTTTGGCTTATTTACGTCCCATACGTTCTTGGGCTCCTTTTCGGCCCTTGATTACTTCCGGCCCGTTACTGGCCTGTTCCCCTAATGGGCCAAATTCGGCCCATGGCAAGAGTCGGCCCATTACTGGCCTGTTCCACTAATGGGCCAAATTCGGCCCATGGCAAGAGTCGGCCCGTTACTGGCCTATTACCCTAATGGGCCAAATTCGGCCCATGGCAAGAGTCGGCCCGTTTCTGGCCTGTTAACCCGTTGCGCCGTTTCCAGCCCGTCCTATATTCCGGCCCATTAACAACCCGTTATGCCTATGACAGAATTAAGCCTTTGCTGTTCTACAACCTGTTACCATGCTGGGCCGATACCAATTACGCCCGATTATGGCCCATGTAGACCCATTTATCCGACGGCCCGAGGCCCACCGATTACATGCCCATTTATCGACGGCCCGTAGGAGACCCATGGATCCTACGGCCCATATATGGCGCATGGTAGTTGCGGCCACTAGCAAACCAGGGAAAAAGAAGACTAGGAAATAAATAAGGCTGAAACTAACGCTAGGCTATTAAGGCGATTGCACAGATTACATCCACTCGGCATCAAAGATCGCCACCAGTGCAAATATAGGGAACACCCTACACTATACAAAAATGGCTTGCTGTTTTCTTCAGGGGGTGGCTGCACGTTAAGAATAAATTTTGTATCGCACCAAAACAAATTACAACTATATAACAAAAGGAAGGTTGGCATAAAACTTAACAGTCTAGCAGATAAATGCACCACCAGAAGTTCAGAAGCTCAGTTCATTTGACCTGACTATTACATTTTCATGCTGTATTGTTCGATGGAGCACCATAACCCTCGCCTTCATTTCCCCTAGGCTCCTGAACAACATAGCAAATGTCTGATAGTCTGGTTTCAAAACCATGCATATCTTGATGACATTGAGCAATGTTTCTCCTTGTTTCACAAAGGGTCTCTGTTAGGGAATGGACTTGTGTCTGGAGTGCAGATACAACATTGCTTTAAGCTTGCATATCTTGATCATGAGGCAGTTTGGACGATATTGCCTTAACAACCAACCCAGTATTATGCAGGAACATGCTTTTGGCACTGTTAGTGGACATGTACTGACCCACTGCAGCAAGAGCTGACATTGCGGTTATAGTTGCCTCGCCACCTTCAGAAGGTGGCGGTTCCACCATTTTTTCCAAACCTCACTGAAAAGTTGAGGTTTTACATTAGTAGTACCAGAATAGAAGATATTAAGGAGGCAGCAAAACCAAACAAAATAGCTTTGGTCTATATACAGAACTTATTCTGGTGAACCCATGTAAAATATTAGTTGTATTTTATTGCAAAGTACATAATAAAACCAGGTTCCAAACATATGACCATGTACCATCGCTAATGTATTGTCTATTTCTTCACATTGTATTGAGGGCTAAGGATAAAGAGACGAAGTTTATAATACGGTAATCATAGTATGACATCATTCATATCACAAAACAACTGAGAACAGACAAATAGGCAATTGTAACGTTGTGTGGGCAAGTCCAGCACGGAACTAGATTACCGGTCAAGATCAAAGGAACATCACTCCTCTCTTTTAAACCTTGTAAGGTGCAATGATACTCTAAGACAATTGTGTATAAAATTGAAAAGAGTAATAGACATTGGCTGCAAACCATGCAGTTCAAGGCACAAGCCAGAGTAAGTAGTAGTTAAAAGGCATGAGGATTAAGGACTTACAACAGTGGCTTTGACTGGTGTAGTCATGCCCTTCTTCTTGCTGGTGTGACAGTCCTTGAAGATTTCCACAACATTTGGTTCAGTTACTTTTTGGTCCTTGCGGGCTTTCCTCTGCATTTGGAACAAGTCAATATATATCTGATAATATGGTACAGCGAAAAGAGTGAAACATCAGCTAATTACAAGAGCCTCGCAGTGTGCAATGTAGCTACGAGATCCTGTCGTCTGTTGGAATCTCACTTTCGTACGGTTGGCCTTGTTCTTTGAACAGTTCACCTACAAGAAGATAGATTTGTGTGGCACATGCGTAAATAGGACTTCAACATGTGATCTGATGACATATATATATATATAATGTACCTGATACTTCGGATCGGACCAGTGTTTAACGAGGCCTCTCCAGTCTTCATCAGATATATTTTCCACTGGAGATGTTTGGGCAAGTTCACTGTTAGCCTTGCCTTCAAAGTGAGTTTTCCTCAAGTTAACCGATACTGTCATAGAGCAGACTTGAAAACATGGGTGCAAGCTTGTCTGGTTGCATCATCTTGGCTATCCAACTTGAACCTCATCTGTTGAAAATTATGGGAGTCTCATTATCAGCAACCTAGAAAGTATTAGACAGAGCAAGACGATATTACTAGTTTCCATACATAACCATACTTACAGATAAATGGTCGAGGAAGATGTTGAACTGGGTTTCGTCTTTGTCATTCCTGTACTGAATCCATGTTGGGAGGATACGTACATGACACCTAACATCAACCGCCGCCTCTGATACTAACTTGGCTTACTCTGTAGCATCACGTGGCCTTTTTAAACCTGCCTAAAAACGGATCTCCATTCTTCCTCCTCTAGATTTAGTTAACCTATCGAGCATTATCCCTGATGTTTGTTTCCTCTTGCGCCTAGGTGCTAGTCCAACATCAAACATATGAAGTGTTAGTGTACATCAAACTGTGAGACTACATATAAAGAAGCATGCAACTGTAACTTGACTGCAGCAACTACCTTCTTGCTGTTGAAGCTCACAAGGTTCATCTGATATTGCCAACTCATCTTGTGTCAAGAGTGCTTGGGAAGTAGTGTCAGGTGGCAAGGGAGCTTGGGAACGTGCTGCTAGCTCAGTTGACGCACGAGTACGTCGTGTAGCTGGTAGTACTGTGGTAGGTGTTGCAAGAACTAGGGCTGTCTCTGCTTGTTTGGTGGCAACTATTTGTTTCTATTTGTCTTTTTTTGCAACTCGTGTAGCATGGGATGCCGTGTTTGTAGAATTTTCTGCTGGACTTTGACCTTCTATTGCACCATCAGTACCAGCAAAATCTGCAGGATTCATCCGCTTCTCATTCCCTGCCATTTTGTGTTTCTTCCTCTATCTCTATGCCATGTTAAGTCAAGCCGACAAGAAAAACGAATAACAATTTAGTTCTTCAGAACAAATTGATGCGTGATGCAGACGAACTGAACTTTGATGTTAGAGAACCACATGATAGGAGGATGTAATATGTATGAAAAATGGGATGAAAGAGATAACCAGAACTATGGTGTGTAAACTAAGAAGAAGCCATTTCACCAAATTAGAAGCAATGCAATGGAAAGTAGACACCATATGAAAGATGCTACAAATATCGCTCTGCCAAGTTAACAGTGTCTCATCATAAATGGCGTTTAAACAAATGTGAAGCAGTACAAGAAATAAATCATATGCAAGATACAAACAACATCACACTACGATGTTAGAGGTCTCTCGTCATTAGTGCCATTGCATATTCACAGCATTGCATATTCACAACTTATGATGTGTAAACTAAGGAGAAGGCATTTCAACAAATTTGAAGCAATGAAAGCTAGACACCATATGAAAGATGCAACGAATATCACTCTACCAAGTTAAAACTGTCTCGTCATAAGTGCCATTTCAACAAATTAGTAATACAAGCTAGAAAAGAATGTGAGATGTAACCTATATCACACTCCGAAGTCAAACATGTCTTATGATAAGTGATTGTTGCAGGTTACACAACAGTAGTAATTTGATGTAAGAACATGGTGTGATAGACATATATTGTATGTTCTAGAAACAGGAACACGTGTCTTATTCAAGTATAATGTGTAAAGTAAGCAGATGGAATTCAATAAAATTAGAAGCAATACAAGCTAGACATCACACATAACATGCAACCACATATAACAGTGCCAAGTTAGAGGGAGCACCGGTGATGCTGCACTAGGGGAGACGTGCTCATCATAAACACAGCTTTGTTGAGTGTCTATGCATGTGTTGTCTTGGAAATCATCTTGGGGGGTGTGGAGGAGTAGAAACTATAGAGGCCCTCTATTCGGAAGGAGCACCTTTATCCGCTGCCTTGCTAACTTCCTTCCGCTTTATTGATTTTGAATTGTCAAGTAAAACCGACAAGAAAAAGCAATAAAATTCTCTCTTCAGAACTCATTCATGCATGATACTGACAATCACTACTTTTATGTAAGGCAAACACATGATACCAGGATGGAATATGTACGAAAAACAGGACGGCATGGCATGTTCACAACTGTTTGTGTAAACTAAGCAGAAACCATTCCAGCAAATAAGAAGCAATGCAAGCTAGACACCACATGAAAGATGCAACAAATATGACTCTGCCAAGTTAAAAGCATCCCATCATAAATGGAATTTCAACAAATTAGAAGCAGCGCATGCTATAAATCATATGAAAGATGCAACTAATATCGCACTACATATACTAAAGGTGTCCCGTCATGTTGATTGATGCGGGATACAAAAAAACAATAGTTTTATGTAAGGACATGCTTAATAGACAAATGTACTATGTACTAAATACAGGAAGGCATGTCACATTAACAGGTATAATGTATAAGCTAAGCAGACTAGCACATGCAGTTTAACCAGATTGGAAGAATTACAATCTAGACACCATATGCAACATGCAACCACATATCACGCTGCCAAGTTAGAGCAAGCACCTGCGATGCTAGTGTAGGGGAAATGCTGTAATCAACTACAGAGCTACGTTCACTATCTTCATCTAGCATTTCTGTTTCTTGAGAATCATGTCGGGAGGCTGACGCTGCATTCTTTAAATGAGGAGTAGTCCCCTTGCCTGCCTGCCTCGTCATAAGTGATTGATGAGGGATACACAAGAACATTAGTTTGATGTAAGAACATGGTTAATACACAGATGTACTAGTATGTACCAAAAATAGAAAGGCATGTCATATTCAAAGGTATAATGTGTAAGCTAAGTAGATGCAATTTAACCAAATTGGAAGCAATACAAGCTAGACATCCGGCTGGAGTGGTGAGCATGATCATCTAGGACCTGAGAGCCTGGTGGGAGGCGGTCTGCTTCGCCACCATCGCAGCTTTTTAGTTGGCTTCCAGGTGATGCCTATCTTTGCTGGGCTTGTCACTGGCTCGGCCAGTGCCCTGACTAGCTATTTGTCTTCTGGTGCTCATGGGATGGTGGTTCATGTAAAAAAATATCTTTCCTTATCTTACCGACTTCGGCCTTTCGAATACAAGCTAGACACCATATGGAACATGCAACCACATATGACACCGCAAAGTTAAAGCAAGCACCTGGGATGGTGGTTCATTGCGAGTGAGGTCATCAACTCCAGAGCTACGTTTACCATCTCCATCTGCTGACACTGCACCCATTATAGCGCTAAAACGTGTCTTGCCTACCCGCACACCAAACTGGAGCGACTTCTCTCTTTTCTTTTTGGCTTCTCTCATGGCAGCAAAGTCTGAAATACCCTTGCATAAAAACACAACAGTGAGAGTAAGGGTGAAGTGTGTGCAGAACTAGTTCACTGTAAAAGTAGCAGATAGCAGGTGGCTAAAAAATAAATGACAGGAGACATATGATAACTCTACAACATTGCATGGCAAACAAAATTAGATTCCACTCTGTATGATTTTGTAATATATGAGCACAGGAAATGCAGGTACTCCTCCACCACAGCACCACATGTGGTCATATCTAAGATAACAGTCGACCGAAAATAAATAGGTCAGTTGATTTTTTTAATGAACCGTCCGATCTATAAGGAACGGGGAGATGGCCTTCGTCTACCTCCCGCCGGTCACTATTGACGATCTTTCTCGAACCACCAACGACCACCAGCCCAGACCCCTGCCTCCGCTGCCCCGCCCTCCCATCGACCTCACACCACCGCCATGCTTGGCAGCGCCCCCAGGCCATCCCTTTAATCCCGGCCGACCTCCAGATTAGGTGCTAGTAGCTCTAGGCCGCACACGCTCCTAAGATAAACACCAAGGCATTGCTTCCCCGGCATAATAGGCGTACTAGCGCCTGTTACGCCGGGGAATGCTTCCATTAATTGGGAATCAAGTGGCCAGAAATTGAAATTTAGGGGGGCGACGGACCTCTAGCTAAGGTGAAATAGTATATGAGGAGAAACCTTGTGCATCGCGAGTTACTAGGAACATCTAGTATCAAGAAGAAGCGGTCAACTAGTGTCTTCTGTGGGATGAATACCGTGCAAGCAGAGATGTAAGATTTGCACGAATAAGGGAAGAGGAGTACCTTTTTCGGTTGACGGTGTGCTCACCTCCACAAGTTGCGCCAATTTTCTTCTTTTTACCGGGGAAACCGATGTTCTGGAGGGTGCAGGCTTGGACGAACCCATGGCCAAATTGTTGACTGTGTTGCCGTGGCCGTATGTCGGTGGAGGGGAAGCAGATCCGAGGCGACGAAGGACGGCGTAGCAGGAACAACTCCGGTGCGGTGGAGGGTGGCAAAGTTGGAGCGGCAGCGATGAGGCGCATGATGGCGTGGTTGAACTGGCTCGGGTATGGACGGCTCGGCCTCGGCTTCAACTACTAGCCGTGGAGGGCGTTGCGGTTGAGGTTGCGGTGGACGACGACGTCGGGGTATCGGCTCCAGCGTGATGGAGGAGGGCGGCGATTGATGGGTGGTATGGGGTGGCGGACGGAGGACGCCGGGGTTTCTCGGCTGGTGGAGCGGTAGTTTTGGCGCCCACGGAGTACGAACGGGGAATCGGACGGGTGGGGGGGAACCATGTTTTGGTCTGGGATGCGTTTGTTTTTTTCCTTTTTTGAACAGAAATGGGACGCGCTTGTTTGAAATTTGGGGAAAGTACAAACTTTGCCCCCCTCTTAAATTTCGGACCTACTTCTGGTCGGGGGTAGGATGGTAATCCCAGGTGTCCCAAATAGTGGGCGGGAGCGATTTCGGCCGCGCGCATGTGTGCTTAGGCGGCCATTGTGTATGAATGTTTTTCGGATGCGGTTGCGTGCGTCTGGATGAAGCTACAAAACTACCCCGGTTTAGACCTTTGGACGTCGGGCCGGTAGGTTTCACGGGTCGGAGTTATTAGAAAATTAATTTCCTTGTACTACCAAACATTGGTCTCACGCGGTTTCGGGCGAGTAGAGGCTCTTTTGGCGCTTCGTTCGAAATTTTGAAACACAAGAATTCACGTTTAGAGTACTCTTGAACTATGAGGATTGACCTAAATATACAACGTTATATTTGACCTTGTATGTTTCAAAATCTCATTAAATTATCCGCTTCTTTTTGAAATTTTCAGAATTCAAAATCCTATAACTACGATTATTTTGGAATGGAGGAGCTAAATTTGAATCTATTTTATACACGACTATATATGCTATTATGTACAAAATCAAAGCAAAGATTGGTGCCCCCATAATTTAGGTATGGTTTACAAATGCCATGATATAAAATTCAAATAATTGAATGGACTTCATGTTGAATTCGATTTTTTTTAAACCACCTTAAGGTGAATTCAAATGTATGCTAGTTCATAGGTAGTAGCTATTTATAATGTCCATTGTGTAACTTTCGTATGTATAATGTGCTTTACACATACAACATGAACTATACTCACGTTTATATTCGATTGCTAAAGCGATGCATTGTCTGGAGTTCAAAATACTAACTATGTGGATCAATTGTGTCGAATAATAACATAGACATGCTCAAATTCGATAGAATCTAGATGTCTGATGGATCAATGACCGCTCCTTATGCGAATTGCAAATATCATGATCCCATCCTAATATTTGGATACAATTTATATCTTTAATCAATGTGTAGAGCAGTCTTTTACGTGTAGTTTCACTCTCCATCGGTGGTCTCTCACACATGCTCACACACTCTCTCATGAGGTTTCTTTCTCGCACACATGCTCTAGATATAACCCTCCCTCCCTCTCATAACCATTTACAACTGTTTTCACTAACCTTTATCACAAGCACTCTTCCTCTCGCAAACATACACACGCACAATCCTCAGCGACCCTTTCTATATACATGGACCTGCCTACGTGTCTCATGTACGCACATTATCTTTACGCCTATCTCTCTTGCATTGTCTCACACCTCTCATCCTAATCGACGAGTATGATTCTAGCAGAGCATTCTGTAGGATGCCCCTTAAAGTTAGGTTGGATGAATAGTAATATCGGAGATAAAGGGGTTACCTTAGTCCAAGAACCTAGGGTTACAAATCCTAGCTGGCTTTGTCAGTGGACACAGAGTCCTTCACAATTCTGCTATCTTTGTCTTGTACGACTAGTCATCCATGGGTCTTCCTAAATGCATCACGGGCCGACCAATGTGGCGCAGGACGGAACAGAACAAAGGGCCTCACCTCGACCCACCGGACCTCATGCGGTGACACACCCTCTGCCCCCACGTCTCATTATCTTCTCACACCCACACATACCAACACAAACACCACACACACAGAAAATTTCTCCTGGTGCCTCTATTCCCTCCCCCCTTGCATATACACACTCAAGGGAATGGAATCTCTTGTCGTGACGTCATATTCGTCTCTCTCTCTCTAGACCACTCTCATTTCTCGTGCTATCTCTCCCACGCCCCCCGTCGGCCCCTCTATCCATGCCTCTCTCGAATACGTAATACACACACATACCTCTCTAGGCCCCGCCAAATGCATCAACTACACATTCACACATGTTACATCACGTACCCCATTGATCTAAAAAGCCCTCTCTTCACGTTTATTTCGCATACAACATTCCTTTTGAATAAAGTGTGGCCAAAAAATTATTTTAGAGTTTCTACATATATACAACATTACAAAGTTATATGGAGGAGTACGAACGCTAATTTGCATTGCATGGTGCCCACAATGATATTTATTCTGCACTGTGAATTTGTATATTTTTATACTATATACAAAGTTAGTCATAATAAAGAGAAACGAAGAGCATCTCTCTCTCCATCGCATACCCCCCTGTACGCCCCTTTCACGTATGCACACAAAACTATCTCTAGGTCCTCTAAAAGTAAGCCCCCAGAAAATTCATGCATGTTTCATCTTTCTCTCGCGATATATGCAATGACGATCATTGTATTTGAAGCGAAAGCACGATACGTACATTGGACTTCAGAATCCACTCATTACGGTCACCATTTACGTTTAGTGGTTATTATGCAGTCATGGGCTCACCGTACAACTCTGTATTTTCTCATGACATGACTAGTTGACCAGTTAAACGCTCCACGTGGCACCTCTAGTGTTGCATCACATTATCTCACTACCATCGTGCCCACCTGTCGACTTGTATCTACTCTACATCTACACTCTTATAAAATACATAAAATACACTCTTATAAAAAACAGAGTTGGCGATGATGGTGTGGCTGCCATCCTGCAATATAGGCCGTCCGATTTATATCTGACGGATAAGAAAGAAACTATGGCAATTTTGCAAAAAGGTACCCACACACCTCTCCACATTTGCAAATAAGGCCTTTCCTCGTTCATCCTTTTCTCTCACAAGATAAACAAGTCATACAAATGCATCTTGATGTTACATGCAATGCACGGGCATCTTGCTAGTAAGAATGAAAACAAACGACAAAAAAAATATTTGGACGGTGGTTCGAAGTCATGACCGTGGGCACAACGGACAAGGTGGCCTTGTATTGGTATGCTGAGCCGTCTGTTTTAACACACATGAGCTGGTGTGGTGATTATACACGCACGCATGCACACGAACTGCAACCACGCAACACTCACACAAACACATGCACCCACGCACGCACGCAACACTCACACGTACACACGTAGCCACGCATGCACGCACGCAACACTCACACGCACACACACGCATGCATGCACACACCAGTACACCACACGACCAACACACACTCTCACGCTCAAGTGCTCAACCTACACGTGCATGCGCACACATCAGGCCCTGACAGACACATACACAACCAGGTGATTCCCGCGCACGGGTTGGAGCCTTGTCGCGCCTGCGTAAATTTGTGTTTATCTGACCTTTTGCCTATGCGAACTGACAGGTGGGACCCACAACGAACGTGGTCAATTTAACTAGTCAACATGGCGCCACACAGACTATTTGGCCGGTCAACAGAGTGCAATCCGATGCTGAGCTGTGAGCAAGTGACCGTATAATCACCGCAAAACGTATATAGTGACCGTAATCAGCTTATTCTGAAGTTCGGTGACCGTATTACGCTTTTCTCTCTGTAGGCCCTCCAAAACTACATCTCTACATGTTCTCGCATGTTACATCTAACAACTATGCAATACAACACTACTACTACACTCTAACACAATAAATCATATGTGTTTTTAGTTTTACTAGATATCATATTGTTACTTATAATTATTCAGTTTGCATACATTAAAATTGCCTTTGAAATGTATGGCCAGTATCATCTACCACGCGGGAAAAATCCCGCCCTTTCCTGTTTAATCGGGTTTGTATCGATCGATCGTGTGAAACAGCAAAACTATAGTACTATACAGTACAAGTGACAGTTCACTGGGCCGTCGTGTCGTCTACTCCTCTGTCGTAAGAGTGGAGCGCTCGCTTTCATAAATCTTCTAGTCCCTTTCGCCGACATGTGGGACATCAAGCTATCGGGTCCACGTGCCATACCGGAATACATTGCGGAGCAGCCGGGGTGAAGCACCCCAGTCATGGCGCCGGCATAGTAATGAGCAATGATGCGTCAAATCACAAAGCTGCACCTTTCCCGCAGTTAAGTTGGAGGGACGAAGCAACCATCATTTCACTCGTTGCTGAATCCGCTTCTCCCTCATCTTCTTCAACTTAACCACGTGTTGCTTCTGCCGCTGTTCTGCCTCATGTGGGACGCGGATTGGCTTGGTAAAGCACTAACACGTGGGACCGCATGTTAGCAAACGCCAGGACAACGTCCTCCGAAAATAAGAACCCCCCCCCCCGCCATCCGCGCGGCAAAATCACCTCCTTTTTACTAATCTCGATTCTATAATTTTTTAGATCAATATAATTGAGATTTGTATAGATAGCACATAGGAGCAAAACCAAGTGGTACGGTTAAGGGCATCCACAATGTGTAGCCAAATCTGAAAATAGCTTTTGGCATCGTGGGAACCATTGTGGACGGTGTTGCCAAAGCCAAAAAGATGGAACCGAAGCTCCCTAATTGATTGATTGAAGGAATAGAAAATGCAACGTCTCTCCTCTTTCTCCCATGCTTGGACGCATGTAGTATAGTATAGAGCACAGAGTCTACTCCCTTGTCCCTTCTATCACAAATGACAAAGCAGTGAGGCATCAAATCACAAAAGCACGGACGAAGCAACCATCATTTCACTCTTCACTGACTCCGCTTCTCCATCGTCTTCTTCGAGAAGCCATCTCACCGCATTAGTTATAGTAGTACTAGTAAAGGACTTCCTGGATGCAAATAAGGCGGTTGTCTCAGCTAGCAGGCGGCACTTGCGAACGACTTACCATGGTCTCCCTCAATGGTGTTCTCCGTCGAACGCACTTCGCCAAAGCACCAAAAAAAATCATCGACGTCACCGCAATGGGGAAGGAAGTCAAATATAGTTACTACCTCCATTTTTTTGTACAGAAGGCCAGTATATCAAAATTACAATTTGCAAAGGGCCTCTAACACTAATCGAGGCAATATTGATGGGGTTAGCAACCAAGGACATTAATATCCCCTGCATGCATGCGGAAGTGAGAAGGTTGGTTTGCATGGCGCTGCATTAATCAAGCGATGAGTGAGATGGTTAGCTCTTTGGTCTTTGGAGAAAAAATACGCATTAATTGACATGTGAAACGAGGATTTGTATCGATTAAATCCCGCGAAGGAAAACCCAGCCTTTCTTTTTTAACACTAGCACTCCTAGTACGTACGTACTTATCCTGTTTGGGTCTAGGCCTTGCATTGCCAAACTTCGCCACAAATTTTTTCCAAGCTTGCCTAAAGTTTTCAAAATGAGAAGGAGGTACACTTGCGCACGGCTATCGCGGTCGCACCGCACCCTCACACGGTCGCTCCTGCACGCCGCGGTCGCACCGCACCCTCACACGGTCGCTCCTGCACGCCGCAAACCCAACCAAGGGAACGCACCCTCACTGACACGTGCTGTCGCATGGGAACACACCAAACTCAGCCATCCTATTGCTGACACATAATTTTCGTTCATAGAGTATGTTTATCCAACCGCATGTTGGGGAGTATCCGTACGGCCCGTGCGGTGGTCTGTTGGGGAAGAAGAAGAGGTGAGGAAGAAGGAAAGAAGGGTTAGGAGATGTAGGATATTCATCCAACCGCCTGAAATGGTAGACTGGCCTAAGTCAGGCGACTTGCATAACAAATATATGTTTTTACACAGCAAAAGATCCATAAAAACAACAACATAAAGAAAAATTATCACTGCTCGCGGAAAGAGACGACCTCATCGTCTTTGGCTGCCGGTGCGAACCAGCCGTCGCTGCCGACGTGTGTCTCCGCACCGTGGTTGTCCTTGGCCTCCAGCTACTTGTTCAAGCAGAGCGTGCGGGCGCTCTGCACAGACGAGAGCACAGCCCGGTTCAAGTCGAGGACGGCTGGTTCCGCCTGCAGGTGGGCCTCGATGGCAGCGGCATCCGCGTGCTCCGTGTCGAGTCGAGCCTCCGCCGCCCGGTTCAACTCTAGGACGTCCGGTTCCGCCTGCAGGAGGGCGTCGATGAGAGCGGCATCCGCGCGCTCTGCATCGAGTCGAGCCTCTGCCGCCCGGTTCAAGTCCAGGACGTCCGGTTCCGCCTGCAGGAGGGCCTCAATGGCAGCGGCATCCGTGCGCTCCGCCTCAAGTTGAGCCTCCGCCGCCCGGTTCACACCCACGACATCCGGTTCCGCCTGCAGGAGAGCCTCGATGGCAGCGGCATGCGCGCGCTCCGCGTCGAGTTGAGCCTCTGCCTCCCGGTCCTCCTTTAGTATCGCCATGTTGAACCGCTGGTCCGCCTGCACCATGGGGGACTCGGACACCGATACAAAGTTGACTTCCATCGTCTCATACCCATCGGGGGCCTTCTGCGCCGCGACCTCCCCCATGAACATTGGATCGGCTTCCTCCTCCTCGTAGCTTGGCTCTAGAGAACTCGGGGATTGGCCCGCCGCAAAGCGAGCTTGGGAACGGAGGTCTGTGGCGCCGACCGCCGCCGCGATTTCTGCGCGGCGCTCCGGTGTTAGCATCTTGTAGTAAGTGATCTTGCGGCGCACCATGGCTTTCTGGCGAACTAGGGGACGCTTGATGCGGGCTAGGGGGTCGAAAGGTGGGGGAATGGGCTGGAGATTTGGTGTGGTTTTAGGGTAGTGGCTGGTGTAGGCCGAGCAGCGAAGGTTCTGGTGTGAATAGTGGTTCCGGTGACGACCGGTCAATCGGTTTTGACTGTACATCGCTCTTGTCGCGTTCGCGTTGCAGCCCGGCACGCCGGACCCTCCACGTCGCTCACCGAATGGAATGCGCTTCGTCTTGCGTTTTCGTTCGCTTGTTGGACCGCAGTTGAGAGCAAACCGACGTCCCTCCCCCTCCCCCACCCGCGTCATTTATTATACCACCACTCCCTCCATTTTATGCGGAGTAAATAAAAACAGAGGGAGTATACTATGGATGAGGATCCCCTGACGTGGCCGAACCCATTGAGTAACTGACATGCGGGGCATAGCAAGCATGGGGTCCGCCAGTAAGTGACCGAAAGGGAGGGTAAGGCAGGGATACCTACGTCAGAGGATCCACTTCCACTATACTACTTTGACCAAATGTTAGAGTAATAATATATGACATGCAACTTACACAAATGTTAGAGTAATAATATATGGCATGCAACTTACACAAAGATACAGGGTCTAATGCATTTTTTGAGGCTCACTTTGACCAAATGTTAGAGTAATAATATATGACATGCAACTTACACGAAGCATACGATCAAATTCGTATGTGAAAGGAGTTTCCAATGATATAATTTTCACATTATACATCTCATGTACTATTAATCTTGTCAATAGTCAAATTGGAAACCATCTCGAGTACAAATCTAGGAGTACGTACGAATCTAACAGTATTGATTGGCATTGTTGAATGTTGATACCTTTTTGATCAAAGTAGATATACTTTGACTACACATAAAACTTATATGTAAACTAGAAAGGATAGGAGGGAGTATATTGTACGTTCAAAAACGGAACGAACATTGAATACTCTTTATATATGATTTGCGGATGCTATGATCACCGGTTCAAAATTTTGAATCCGCCTTAGGTATCATGTGCCCCCACTCATTCCCTCCTGATTTCATCTTGGGGTCCGGAGATCTATTGAAAGAGGACTAGGGTGGGTACATGCGAATGATACTCGGTGGAATGTTCAAATGAGGCATGCGGGAGGATGGACTCGACTGGAGGGCGACATGATCGATGGAGAAGAGGGTTGGAGAGCATTGAGAAATAAGCAAACGACACATGATTATACTTGAACGGCTCAGATAAACAATAAGTT
Organism: Triticum urartu; assembly: GCF_003073215.2. Classification (NCBI taxonomy): domain Eukaryota; kingdom Viridiplantae; phylum Streptophyta; class Magnoliopsida; order Poales; family Poaceae; genus Triticum; species Triticum urartu. Next base: position 281,274,011 of record NC_053023.1, read on the forward strand.
GTCTCGCTTGGCCTACATAGTGAAAGGCCTAATGCGCAACGCGGAGCACTGACGCTCGAATATGGCCGGGAAAATAGGGAAACAGACATGTGGGGCACACCCCTCGGGACGACGTAGCGCAGACTAGTCCAATGGAGGAGCTGGCCCACGACCTCCTCGCCACCGACAACCGTTCATGTGGGTCGTTGGGGCCAACAACGGGGCGCAGCTCCAGCACCGCCTCTGGACACGGCGACCGCGGTGAGCGACACGCTCATATCGTTGCTAGACACGGTCGGTTTCAGTTTGCCGAGGGTGGCGTTAGTGCTATGGCACGACCAACAATATGTTTGGTTTGTGCCCAAGGTTGCCCCATCAAAGCATTGGGTAGCCAAAATTTTGGTTGAGGTATTGGTTGCCCATGATTTGGCCGACATTGGCAAGAAAAATGAACTTGAGTTGGCTAGAGTTCATTGGCATGCCAAAGAAATGACAACCGTCCAAACAAAGACCAATCTTTGGGTCATGACCAAAATTTTGGTTGAGGTATTGGTTGCCCATGATTTGGCCGACATTGGCAAGAAAAATGAACTAGAGTTGGCTAGAGTTCATTGGCATGCCAAAAAATGGCAACCATCCAAACAAACACCAATCTTTTGGTCATGACCAAAATTTTGGCAAGGTGCACTTTGGCCACAATCCAAACACACCCCAACACCCGGCTCGTCGAGGATGCACGGGGCGCCGCGACGTGTCCGCGGAGTGGTGTAGCGCGGCTAACTGCATCCTCTGGACCTGATACCATGCCGTGTCGTCTTGCTTTTCCAATGACATGCGGGGATCGCATGTGAGCAAATGGCATCTCCAACGTTGCCACGACCGCAGCTGACTACGCTGGCACACCAAAACCCTCATCCTTCGCGCCGTCGCGCAGTGTGTTCCCAGCCGGCGCCACCTGCCCGCATTCATGCTGTTCGTTCGTATGTCGTCATTAAGAGGCTCGGTGCCCGCGGAACCAACTCCGGCGACTTAATGACGCACCCGGACGCTTGGCCTCACCGGAATGCGCTACTTAAAGCGGCAACGCCCAGCTAACCTCCACACCATAGCGCATCGTCCTCCTACCTGGAACCACATCCGCCATGACCGCAAGTGCGAACGCTCTGCGGGAGAGCTTGTCTTCGGGGATGGAGCTCGAGGTCGCCGCCCTCGCTCAAGTCGCCGCACAAGCGGTGGCCACGCTGGCGGCTGACGACGGGAGCACCGTCAGCCACGCATCCTACTTGCCGCCGTCCAACGTCCGGCACCGCCGAGGTCGGGGACTCCTCTGAGGATGAGTAGGGCATGGGAGGCGGCAGGGCATGGTGTGCCAACTGGCCGGTCCGTCTCACGTGTTCTACTTTTCTTCACCGGAGACCGCACCTTCACTTCACGGGTCTTGAACCCCACCCCCGTACATGGAGATCATAGATGGAGGACGTCGGTCGCCGCCGTAGAATAGGTTTAGGGTCGGGTTTCTTTTATTTTTTTTTCCTATAAAAGTTCGAAATGTAATGAAAATCTTCCGTGTTTGCATTAATCTCGGCCGGTGTATATGAACTTTCACAACAATATACATATTGTAGGAGTACTAGCAAGATGCCCGTGCGTTGCATGGAAGATCAAGATCTTGTGGGAGAAAAGGATGAACGAGGGAAAGCCTTATCTGCAAATGTGGAGAGGAGTGCGGGTAAATTGTCATAGTTTCCTTCCTATCCGTCAGATATAGATCGGACGGCCTATATTGCAGGATCGGACACATCTTTCTACATCTACGGGAACCTACGAAAGGGTTAACGTAAATTGCCTCTCTCTCTCCTCCCCTGATTTTCATGGTGGTGGGCCCCTCCCTACCCCCAATCTACAATCAACAGCTCACACGTTTCACATTGCGTTAATTACGTAACTGGGATTACGTAGGTTTAGCATTACTCGTCCTAAAAAACCCAACTAACCCAACCTCCCAGCATATCGCGCGGGAAAAGCCCCGGCCGCGCCGTTTTAGTCGGGATTACCGGATTACTAGTAGTAGTATCGATGGATCACGCGAAGCAATAGATTTTTTTAGGGGGCGAAGCACCTAGTTTAAAAGGAAAAAATGCGGTACACTCATAGCACTCCTGTCGCGGTCACATTGCACCCCACACACGTTCGGTCCTGCACACGGCTCATGTAAACGGAACGCGCTTCGTCTTGCCTCTTCACTGACACGTGGGACTGCACTTGGAGAAACCGACCATGCGCCAAACTCCCCCCACCCACCGCGCGAAAATCCTCCCCCCCCCACACCCAAAAATTCCCCCCAAATCCGATTCAACCGCCCTTCGGCCAACTAGCCAATAATATTCCCCAAACCAAAGACGCCCTCCCCGCCGCGCCGATACGTCAACGCCGCGGTTTGGCGATCCTCTCGCTCCCACAGTACGCTCTCGTAGACTGCCGTCCTCTAGCCGCGCCGCCACCTCTGGCTGCGTTCTTGTGGAGGCGCACGGCGGTCAGCGCCGCCACCGCTGGCGACGTTCGTGTGGAGACGCACGACGGTCAGCGCCGCCACCGCTGGCGACGTTCATGTGGAGACGCACGGCGGTTAGCTTCTCCCACGGTACGTGCATTCTAGGCTGAGGCCCCGTTCATGCCGGTGTAGCACTGAATGTTAGCTGATAGACGCTGTTAATCTCACTGTTTGCCGAAGTAGTTTACTGTCAATATGCTCTGCTTAAGAAGCTTCCTTGCCCTGTTCTGCACTCAATCTGCTTAGCTGAGATGGCATGCCAAGGCCGATTAGTTGCTAAAATATCCTGCCATATATTTATTGTGATGTAGATTGCCATGGTCTAGTAGCCAATCTGTTAGCTGAAATAGCTCTACACCGTTTTATACTCGGTCTTTGTTGCTGCGATGGCCTTCGATAGTTCGATGGCTGTGTGCTCGGCCTCATTGACTGCTGAAATAGCCTGCCATAATTTGGCACTCAAATCTGTTTGCTGAATTAGCTTTACATATATTTCGTTACTTAGATCTGCTCGTCCAAATATCTTGCCATAGCTTCAGACATCGACCTAGGTATTTTTTTCTGGACTTCATAAAAAAGCATATATGTTTTTCCTGTAATATCTAGTAGAAGAACTAATTTGTATGTCTAACAGATGGACAGGACTTGGATAACTTCTGCTCGAAGATTCTCTGCTGCATATGTCGAGGGGGTTGAAAAACTTCATGAACTTTATCAGAGCTGAGTATGGTGGTCCGAAATCAGATGTGGTCTGCCCGTGTAGCAGTTGTATGAATTCAGTTACAAGACCCCAGTCAACTGTGCAAAATCATCTACACTTGTATGGGAGGTCGGTCACATATACTAGGTGGGTTTATCATGGTGAAGCTGTGAACGTCAATGTTATTGACTATGTGGAAGCAGCAGATCACCATCTTGATCTGCCTGATGCTCAGGTGGAAGAGGAGGAGGAGGTGGTGGTGGCGGAGCCAGTGAGTTTGACCAACATTGAAAAATGCTACGAGATGCTCGTGCATTCCGTGAACTTTCACCTGCAGAAGAAAAATGGTGGGCCCGCATGTTGGAACAATGCAACATTGCTGTCACCCTAGGAAATAAGCTGTCAGTATTCTCAACTATGGTCACCTTTCTTCAGGTGAAGACATCTGAGCGGATGACCAACAAATCATTCGATGCGATGTTGGCTGCTTTCCGCGAATCTTTCCCAGATGCGTCTGAGCTGCCACACACCTACAGTAAAATGAAGAATTTCCTTTGTGCAGTTGGAATTGGATATGATATGATCCATGTTTGTAAGAATAATTGTGTTCTATTCCAGAAGGATTATGCCAACTTAAGTGAATGCCCGAAATGCAAATCATCAAGATGGAAAGATGGCGATGCTGTGAAGAGGATTCCTCATAATGTTCCGAGACATTTTCCAATTACACCAAGATTGCAGAGGTTGTTTCATGATGCTGAAACAAGAGAGGATGTATTGTGGCATTCTAGGAACCAGGAGTACAGAGATCAGAATGTAATGAGCCATCCATCTCATGGCAGTGAGTGGAAAAGCTTCAATGATAAACACAAAGAGTTTGCTGCTGACCCGAGAAACATTAGACTTGGCTTAGCTTCAGATGGATTTAACCCATTTGGCCACTAGAGCGCCACATATAGCATGTGGCCAGTGCTTGTTATCCCTTACAACATGCCTCAAATGTCTGCACCGAAGAATCAAACTACATGATGGCCTTGCTCATCCCAGGTCCAAAAAGTCCTGGAAAGGATTTTGATTTGTTCATGGAGCCTCTTGTGGAGGAACTTCAACAGCTATGGAAGGGTGTTCTCACTCAAGACCTATATAGCAGCCCACCAGCTGATTTCTTTCTGCGTGCTGTTATAATTTGGTGCATCCATGATTATTCGGCTTTGGGCACTATGTCAGGGCGAACGACACATGGTTACAATGCATGTGTTCGCTGTGATAGGAATCCGCTGTCATACGCAATACTTAGCAAGATCTGTTACACTGGACACCGCCGTTTCCTTGCCAAGGACAAGACGCATCCTAGAAAATACCGAAGACATGTGTTCAATGCAAAGCATGAAAACCGTGATGCGCCAAAGAGGCTCACCGCCGATGAGTTGCAAGTGGAATTAGAGAAGGTCAGGCATATTACACCACGAAACCATCCTGGTAATGGTAGCGGGAAAAGGAAGCGTGGCAGGGTAGAAGAGAGATTATTGTTTACCCGCAGGTCCACTTTGTGGGACTTGGAGTATTGGAAAGATTTGGATCTAAGGCATAATCTTGATGTGATGCACATCGAGAAAAATATATGTGACAGCATTATCGGCATACTTCTTAATACTGAAGGCAAAACGAAAGATACCTTAAAATCTAGGATTGATTTGACACACCTGGGTATCAGAAAGGATTTGCAGGTGCAAGATGAAGGTAAACCACGGGATATGGCACCAGCTGTGTACGTCTTGGACAAGGTAAAAAGAAAAGAATTCTGCGAGGCCCTGTCACGTGTGAGATTCCCACATGGATTTGCTTCCAACCCTGAAAGGAGAGTCAGTGCAGATGGAAACAAGGTACAAGGTTTGAAAACTCATGACGGCCACGTCCTACTTCAAAGGGTTTTACCTGTTATCCTTAGAGGATTGGGCCGCCCTGACTTATACAGAGCATTTGCAGAGTTGGGACAATTCTTCAGGGAACTCTGCAGTAGGAATATCAGGATAGATGCTTTGGAGCGTCTTAGAGACAAGATACCAACTATCCTATGCGACCTTGAGAAGATATATCCTCCAGCCTTCTTTGATGTGATGGTGCATTTGGCTGTTCATCTACCTGATGAGGCACTACTTAGAGGTCCAGTACAGTATGGCTGGATATACCCTATTGAAAGGCGGCTAGGCACTTTCAAGGGCTATGTTAGGAACAGAGCTAGACCCGAGGGTTCCATTGCGGAGGCCTACATTGCTACAGAAGCGTTGACATTCTGCTCAAAATACATTCAAACAGCTGATCAGCTTAGCAAAGAGGTGGGTGAAGACAATCCCGGGCTCAATGTTTTCGATTATTCTGTTCGAGTTACAGGGAAGAGTCGACAAGAGGACAAACCTAAAGATTTGGACAAAATGGTTTGGTATGTGTTGAATAACTGTCCTGAGATACTACCTTATATCAAGTAAGTACAATACTGCAGCTTATACATCGTAATCTACTAAACTTGCAGCACATTCTTATATATTTAGATGTTTGACGTGATCACTATGTTGTGCAGCATCTACAAAGAGGAGTTACTGCCGCAAAATCCAAGAAACATTGACAAATTGGTTATGGCAAGATTTGCGAAATGGTTCAAGAACCATGTAAGCTTTTGAAGTGCACTGTCAATTTTTTTAATATATTGAGTACATAAGATGATCAGCTTGTCTATTTTCTAACCATAGGTTAAGAAGATGCGGGAGGATGGGCAGGCAGTTGATGATGCCCTTTACTCACTAGCAATGGGTCCTGATACTTGGGTAAGACATTATGAATCTTGCGTTGTTGGAGATGTGCGCTACAACACCCTTGCACGAGACGAAGGCAGGAAGACACAAAATAGTGCCATCATGAGCACAGATACGTATGACAAAGAGACAAATGAAATGTATGCTAACATAACAGACATTATTCAGTTGCAGTATATCTCCAGTTTCGAGGATCATCGGTGTGTGGTTCTGTTGTGCTGTCGTTGGTATAACCTGTTTTCCAGGATCGCAAAACCCAGAGCTGATGATTATTTCAAATCCATCAATGTCAAGGCGGCGTACCAAACCAACGAGCCTTTTATTTTGGCAAATCAAGCAACACAGATATTTTTCTTGGAAGACACATTAGCACGTAGCGATGACTAGAGAGTATTGCAAAGGTTTGAGCAGAGGAATTCGTTTAATGAAGTTGCACAACAAGATGATGCTTACACTGCTCCTAATGTACAAGATAACACAGATGTTCCTAATATCTTTGAGAACCATCACATCAATGACGCCAGCGAAAAGATTGTCTGTCGTGCTGTGGACATAGAAGAGTTGATCAAGAAGAATCCAACGTTCGAGGACGTTGAGGACGAAGAAGAAGATGACACCATGGGGAATTACGATTCAGACTGATACACATGGCGAAGATGTTGACGCTGCTGCGGCGGATGATGATTACATTTCTTTTGTCATATTTGCCTATCAGAAGACGTTTTTTTATCTACTATGTGAAATTGTGTTTGCTATGACATCTGAAACCTGATGAACATGTTGTTTAGTATTTTGCTGTGAGAACATCACTAGTTATGTATGCTGATTTGTGTTTGGTGATTGTATGACAACTAAAACATGATGACATTGTTGTTTAGTTGTACTCATATTTGGCTGTGAAACTTGAATTTGATGACATAGTTTTCTGTTGGACTGCAATTTGCTCAACGTCTTCGAATGAGAACAAAGCTGACCTGACAGGGCCTCTGCTATTTATTTATTTATATGAGCAAAAGGGGATACCCCCTGATTTCCGTTAATAGAAATCATTAGATGTTCACAACACTACGCCCAGCCTGCTACACAGGTTTCATTCATTACTAGTTTCAGCAAAGTGCTCATGTCGTAGCCACTGAATACATCACGAGTGCTACATACACTGCAAATAAAGAGACAATCATCCTACAGAGCACATCAATTTTGCCCATTATCTTCACAAGCTCTTTCATCTCCTCATTGCTGTCAAGGCCGTTTAGCAGCCGTTGCTTGGCCATGATCAGAGGAACTGCATCTTTAAGCTTCTACTCTGCATCTTCCTCTTCTGTCATTCCTTTAGTTACTTGTCCAACACCCCAACCTGCTGGTATTAGGATTCCTCGGCTAACCAAATAATCAACGTAGTTGCATTCCCCCACATCAGCAACTTCCCAGAAATACAAATCACACGAATCTTCCCTTTTCTGCACAAATCAAATTGGTAGATCATCAACCAAACTATTAAAAAAAATCAGCAACTGAAAGCAGCAGAACAACACTTAAACATATTATTACCCCATGATTTGGGCATTTGTAGAAGACTCGGCCAGGGTTGCGGATTGTGGTTGAGACGCGACGGATGACTCTGTGTGATTTGCAGCAGTGGCACCACACAAACGGTAGTGGGTTGCGATGAGCAATCGGCTGCGGTGCGTGTGCCGGCGAGGGTGTGATGAGACCCACAGGCGATGGTACGGGTTGCGACTTGGCGCATATCTGGTTGTTGCCTGCTGAAGAGCAGGTGGATGAGCAGCCAGCGGACATGGTTGCTGCGACCAGAGCTTCTGATGCTAGGCAGAGTAAGTAGAGAAGAGGAGAAGAGAACGTTGGATATGTCAGTTTCATTACTTGCAGAGTAGCATAGCACCATATATAGTCATAGTCTAGGTTTGGATTCGAACCAGCTACAGGAGCACGTCTTTCTTTTGTCTAAAACTCGGCAACGTCTCATTACTGGTACACTAGCTTGTTCTGTACGCCTTCCCAAGTCTTTGATTTTATTTCCCTTTTTTTGCGAGGAAGGAAGGAGGACAAAATTGAGAGTTCCTGGGACTCGAACCCAAGACCTCTCGGTTGAAAACCAAGGGTGCTATTCACTTATGTGGCGAACGTTCCCTGTGAGGAGGACGGAAGACGAACGCATTTTCCTCGCAGTTTTCTTCCTATTTATAAAAAAGTATGCTACTTGGTGTCCGCTTAGTCAAAAAAAGATTGTGCCAACCTTGACCGTTGGATTGACATTCAACGCCTGTCGCGTTTCTTCAGTCTCTTCTTCCTCGAGCCGCCAAAGCCAAACCAACACCGACGGGACCGCCTGCTCCCGCCTCCCACGGCTGGCTGTGATCTGCCCCTGCTCCTGTTCATTCCTGTCCGAGGCCTCACCATCGTCCTCTGCCTTGGTTCGCTCGCCGTGGCACCGCCCTCCGGTGTTGTCAACATGGTCAACAACCGAGAGGAATAAGGAGATGACTGTACATGGTGAGGATGACAGTAGGGACCCAGCAGCACGCGCAGTAATTTTGTTTTTTGGGACGGAGAAGGGTATCAACTGGGTTGTGTGGGACCCGTGGCCCGTCTAGCCCAGGCTTTTATTTCATATGTTTAGCACATGGCCATCCCAGTTTGTTTTTTTCCTTTTTGAAAATTGCTAGCCAGCTATTTTGTTTTTTGCAGAATAACCAACGTAGGCCTACTTGCTTTTTTATGCCCTGCTGGCCGGAAATCTTTCAAGACGAGGAGGGATGCATTTTTCCCAGAAAATGGGCTATAAGTAATAAGAAATGGGCTATAAGTAATAATAAATGGGCTGTAAAATGAAAAAATACAGCAAACAGACAATTAGTTCCAAAATACTGTTTCTTTTGGATTTTGATATTTTAAATTTCATTGTTTTTGTGCGGGTAAAATTTCATTGAATTGAAATTAAGGTATATTTAGATTTAAAATTAATTTGAATCTGGCTAGAAATTTCGGGCTGTATGCTGTTTGGGACAGATTTGGAGGCTGACTTGTGGGTCTACTAGGTTGACGTGTACTTTGGCTTTGTCAACTTAGTGCACAAACGATTCTAGCAGCAGTGACCGTTGGATGTTAATCCAACGGCCGTGCTGCTTCTTCAATATCTGATCTTCTTGCTCCAGCCGCCCAAACCAGCTCCGGTGGGACTGCCTGCTGCCGCCTCCCGTGGCCGGCTATGCTGCAGCACAAGCTGCACCGCCCCACCCTACTTCATTGCTGGCTAGGCCATTCCTCTACTCACCCACACCTCCTGTTATTTTCCGGCGACGGCAGCCGGACCAGTAAACCCTCGTACTCCCCACCGCGTGGGCAACCATTGCCGAGTCTTCCCCGGCTCCGTGTCGTTCCCTTCCTAGGCCTCGCCGTCGTCCACCGCCATGGTGCTCTCGCCGCGGCCTGGTCAACTTGGTCAATGAACGACATCCATCGGCCGTGGACTGTATGCGCAAAATAATGATTCCTCCACCTGACAGCTGGGACCCAACGGAAGGGCCTCTGTATTTTGCGAAAAAAACATTCCCCTCGCTGACATGTCGGACCCACCGGCTATATTTTCGCACGCAAGGAAGTGCCTCCTTATTACGCACAAAAAAATGAATACCCCCTGCTAGCTGGGACCCACCATAGTGGGAGGATGACTTGTGGGCCAACAAAGTTGACGGGGACGGAGGGCTTTGTCAACTTAGTCAATATGAGCGATTCTAGCTCCAGTGACTGTACGATGTCCATCGAACGGCCGTAGTGCTTCTTAAACCTCTGGTCTCCTTGCTCCAGCCGCCCAAAGCAGTGCTGGTCGTGCCGCATGCTCCTGCCTCCCATGGCCGGCTGTGTTGCCGCGGAGGCCTCACCGCCCCCTACTATTCCCACAGCTGGCCAGGCCCTGCGGCGACGGCAGCCTCATACCGCAGCCGAACCAGGGAACCCGCGTACTCCTCTCCGCGCGGGCTTCCGCTGCCGCGTCTTCCCCGGCTTCGCGTCGTCCCCTTCCTAGGCCTCGCCGTCGTCCACCGTCGTGGTGCTCTCCGCGCGGCGTGGTCAACATGGTCAAGGAACGACTTCCATCAGAAGAGTACTGTACGTGGAGAGGCTGACAGCTGGGTCCACCGCCACAGCCCAGTTTTTTTGGGATTTGCCAAGTAAGTCGCTTTGTTAGGCCTGTTGGGCTGCAAATCTTTCAAGACGAGGAGAGCTTTCATTCGGCTGGCCGAGAAAATGGCCCATTAGTAATGAGAAATGGGCGGTACATTTTTAAAACACATCAAACCGGCAGTTAGTTTCAAATATCTTTTTTTTCATTTCAAGATTTTAAATTACATTAATTTTTATGCGTGGAGAATTTGTTGGATTTTATATTGATATACATTTATTTTTAAAATCAGTTTGAACGTGAGTCGAAATTTCGGGATTAAAAACAGTTCGGACCACACCGAAATATGCAAAATTTCGTATAATTTTTTAACCGTGGCCACAATTTGGGCTGTAATGCTAACAAAAAGAACATGGGCTCCAAAAAACCCTTAAGAATTAGCAAATGGGCTGAAATTTATTAGAAATAATGGCAGATGGGTTGTATGCTGTTTTCCACAGATTTGAGGCTTTCCTAAAAAAAAGGTTGACGCACAAGCAGTGACTGTTGGATGTCCATCCAATGGCCGTCGTGCTTCTTCAATCTCTGCTCTTCCTGCTCCAGCCGCTCAAACAAGCGCCGGCAGGACTGCCTGCTCCCTCCTCCCCGCGGCCGGCTGTGCTGCCGCGCAGGCCTCACCGCCCCACCGTACTCCCATCGCTGGCCTAGCCATCCCTCTACTCACCCACACCTGTTGTTATTCTCCGGCGACGGCAGACGAACCAGTAAACCCTCGTACAGTCGTACTCCCCTCCGCGTGGGAAACAACTACCGAGTCTTCCCTGCCTCCTTGTCGTTCCCTTCCTAGGCCTCGCCGTCATCCACCGCCCTGGTGCTCTCGACGCGGCCTGGTCAACGCGGTCAACGACCGACATGCATCTGAAGTGGACTGTACGTGGACAGGCCAACAGCTGGGTCCATGGCCACACGCAAGGAAATGCCTCCTTATTACGTGCAAAATAATGATTCCTCCACCTGACATCAGGGACCCACCGAAAGGGCCTCTGTATTTCGCGAAAAAACGTTATCGCCGCTGACAGCTCGGACCCACCAGCTATATCTTCACATGCAAGGAAGTGCCTCCTTATTACGCACAAAAAAATGAATACTCCCCCTGTTAGCTGGGACCCAGTATAGTGGCAGCCTGACTTGTGGGCCTACTAAGTTGATGGGGATGGAGGGCTTTGTCAACTTAGTCAATATGCACGATTCTAGCTCCAGTGACCGTACAATGTCCATCCAACGGCCGTAGTGCTTCTTCAACCTCTGGTCTTCTTGCTCCAGCCGCCCAAACCAGCGCTGGTCGTGCCTCGTGCTCCTGCCTCCCATGGCCGGCTGCGATGCGGCGGAGGCCTCACCACACCTTACTACTCCCACCGCTGGCCAGGACATCCCTCTACTCACCCACACCCCCTGTTACTCTGCGGCGACAGCAGCGTCACACCGCAGCGAATCAGTGCCCTCGTACTCCTCTACGCGTGGGCATCCACTGCCGCGTCTTCCCCGGCTCCGCGTCGTCCCCTTCCTAGGCCTCGCCGTCGTCCACCGCCCTGGTGCTCTCGGCGTGGCGTGGTCAACATGGTCAAGGAACGGTTTCCATCGGACGTGGACTGTACGTGGAGAGGCTGACAGCTGGGTCCACGGCCACAGCAAGGAAGTGCCTCCTTATTACATGCAAAATAACTATTCCTCCACCTGACAGCGGGGACCCACCAGACGGGCCATCATATTTCGCCCCCCTGACTGCTGGGACCCTCCAGCTACATCTTCACAGGCAAGGAAGTGCCTGACAGTCGGGACCCACCTGGTCGAAGCGTACGTAGCGTTGTCATTCTGGTCGCAAATGTGTACGTACATACTGGTCGATGTAGAGGCGCGCGTGTGTCGTAGTAGAGGCGCGCACGTGTCGTAGTAGAGGTGCGCACGTAGCATGTACACATACGTACAACGGCCAGGGTGCAAGAAATAAAATACGGCCACGTATGTGTACATACGGGCAGGGTCTCGAACGCCTACTCGTGCATATGTATGGCCAGTGCTCGTGTACATTGCTGGGTCGGAACGGAGAAATAATGTCGTCGTCATGTTCATGGGGAGGCAACGGAATGCGTCGTGTTCATGGGGAGGCAACGGAATGTGTCGTGTTCATCGGGAGGGCTTGGACGGAACAGGCGATGGAAATGAGGCCTGGCGTACCACAGAACGGAGGAAACAACCTTGTGTTCGACCGGCCATGTTCGAAACGGGATCCTGTTCATCGGGAGGGGTCTGGCGTACCGCAAAATGGAGGAAACGGACCTCCTACGGTCGAAACGGGGGTCCTGTTGATCAGGAGGGGTGTGGCGTACCGCAAAACGGAGGAAACGGACTTGTGTTGGAGCGCTACGGTCGAAACAGGGGTCCTGTTCATCGGGAGGGGTGTGGCGTACTGCAAAACGGGACTCCACGGGATACTGTTCATCTCCACCGTCGACCTCCTCCAGCCTCCATGGGCTCCTGTTCATCCAGCCTCCACCGCGCGCTACTCCACCGGCTACTGTTCAAGCACCCCTCCACCATCTACTATTCATCCAGCCCTCCACACCACTGGGTCCTGTTCAACCACCCCTCCACAGGCACCCCTCCACCGTCTACTGTTCATCCAGCCCTCCACACCATGGGGTCCTGTTCAACCACCCTTCCACCGTCTACTTTTCATCCAGCCCTCCACACCATGGGGTCCTGCTCATCCACCCCTCCATGGGAACCCCTCCACCGTCTACTGTTCATCCAGCCCTCCACCACACCACGGGGTCCTGTTCATCCAGAGGCAACGCCACCGCTCACTGTTCATCCAACCCCCCCCCCCCCCCCCCCCCCCCCCCCCCCCCCCCCCGCAACGCTCACTGTTCATCCCATCGATCGGCTTCAGTTAGCAGCAGTAGCGAAGGAATCGCTCGATCAGGTTCAGTTAACAACCATCGATCGATCGCTCGGGTTCAGTAACTCGTAGCCTGCAGTGCAATCGCTCGGGTTCAGTTAGAGCCCAACGCCTCGCTCGGGTTCAGTTAGATCCAATGCCTCACACACACGCGCATACGTGTACGAGAGAAACGGGCATCGCTCGGCCCCTGACCTCCCACCATAACCGGGAACTCCCCGAAATTTTCCTCCCCCTCGCTTCTACCATGGTTTTTTCCGTCATGGACGGCCCAAAGAATGTCATGCAGCTGCGTCTCCGGCCCGCCCAGGACGAAAAGCCCATTTTCTGTCATGATTTTTTGTCATAGAAGTAGGAGCCCACCACATCTATGATGATACCGGGTTTTGTCACAATTATCGTCATAGAAGTGTCATATGTATGACAGAAAAAAATTTCGTTCGGCCCAAAATGTCACGGATGTGTCTTTTTTTGTAGTGTTACCATCCGCCTTAGACGCACAGTTCGGGACCCCCTACCCGAGATCCGCCGGTTTTGACACCGACACCAGGTGCTACTGTGAGCTCTGGTAAGGTACACATCAATAACATGTATATCTGATAACCCACAAGTATATGGGATCGCAACAGTTTTCGAGGGTAAAGTATTCAACCCAAATTTATTGATTTGACACAAGGGGAGCCAAAGAATACTCTCAAGTATTAGCAACTGAGTTGTCAGTTCAACCACACCTGGAAATTTAGTATATGCAGCAAAGTGTTTAGTAGCAAAGTAATATGATACTAGTGATAATGATAGAAAAAGGTAATAGTAGTAAAAGTAATGTTTTTGGTATTTTGTAGTGATGATAGCAATAGCAACAGAAAAGTAAATAAGCGAAGAACAATATGTGGAAAGCTTGTAGGCAATGGATCAATGATGGAGAATTATGCCGGATGCGGTTCATCATGTAACAGTCATAACCTAGGGTGACACAGAACTAGTCCAATTCATTGATATAATGTAGGCATGTATTCCGAATATAGTCATATGTGCTTATGGAAAAGAACTTGCATGATATCTTTTGTCCTACCCTCCCGTCGCAGCGGGGTCCTTACGGAAACTAAGGGATATTAAGGCCTCCTTTTAATAGAGTACCGGAACAAAGCACTAATACATAGTGAATACACGAACTCCTCAAACTACGGTCATCACCAGTAAGTATCCCGTTTATTGTCACTTCAGGGTTAACGGATCATAACACATAATAGGTGACTATAGACTTGCAAGATAGCATCAAGAACTCTCATATATTGATGAAAACAAAATAAGTTCAGATCTGAAATCATGGCACTCGGGCCCTAGTGACAAGCATTAAGCATAGCAAAGTCATAGCAACATCAATCTCAGAACATAGTGGATACTAGGGATCAAACCCTAACAAAACTAACTCGATTACACGATAGATCCCATCCAACCCATCACCCTCTAGCAAGCCGACGATGGAATTACTCACGCACGGCGGTGAGCATCATGAAATTGGTGAGGGAGGATGGTTGATGATGACGATGGCGACGGATTCCCCTCTCCGGAGTCCCGAACGGACTCCAGATCAGCCCTCCCAAGAGGTTTTAGGGCTTGACGGCGGCTCCGTATCGTAAAACATGATGAATCCTTCTCTCTGATTTTTTCTCCCTGAAAGAAAATATATAGAGTTGAACTTGAGGTCGGAGGAGCTCCAAGGGGCCCACGAGGTAGGGGGCGCGCCCCTACCCTCGTGGACAGGTGGTGGGGCCCCTGGTCTTCATCTTTTGCAAGGATTTTTTATATTTTCCAAAAAGTTGCTCCGTGAAGTTTCAGGTCATTCTGAGAACTTTTCTTTCTGCACATAAATAACACCATGGTAATTCTGCTGAAAACAGCGTCAGTCTAGGTTAGTTCCATTCAAATGATGCAAGTTAGAGTCCAAAACAAGGGCAAAAGTGTTTGGAAAAGTAGATACGACAGAGACGTATCAACTCCCCCAAGCTTAAACCTTTGCTTGTCCTCAAGCAATTCAGTTGACAAACTGAAAGTGATAAAGAAAAACTTTTACAAACTCTGTTTGCTCTTGTTGTTGTAAATATGTAAAGCTAGCATTCAAGTTTTCAGCAAAGATTATAACTAACCACATTCGCAATAACGCTTAGGTCTCAAGTTTACTCATATCAATGGCATAATCAACTAGCGAGCAATAATAATAAATCTCGAATGACAACACTTTCTCAAAACAATCATAATATGATATAACAAGATGGTATCTCGCTAGCCCTTTTTGAGACCGCAAAACATAAATGCAGAGCACCTTTAAAGATCAAGGACTAACTAGACATTGTAATTCATGGTAAAAGAGATCCAGTCAAGTCATACCCAATGTAAACTAACAATAATGAATGCAAATGACAGCAGTGCTCTCCAACTGCTGCTTTTTAATAAGAGGATGATGACTCAACATAAAAGTAAATAGATAGGCCCTTCACAGAGGGAAGCAGGGATTTGTAGAGGTGCGAGAGCTCGGTTTTGAAATAGAGATGAATAATATTTTGAGCGGTATACTTTCATTGTCAACATAACAACCAAGAGATGGCGATATCTTCCATGCTACACACATTATAGGCGGTTCCCAAACAGAATGGTAAAGTTTATACTCCCCCTTCCACCAACAAGCATCAATCCATGGCTTGCTCGAAGCAACGAGTGCCTCCAACTAACAAAAGTCCCAGGGGGAGTTTTGTTTACAATTATTTTTATTTAGTTTACATAAAGCATGGGACTGGGCATCCCGGTGGCCAGCCACTTTCTCATGAGTGAGGAGCGGAGTCCACTCCTCTTGAGAATAACCCGCCTAACATGGAAGATACATACAACCCTAGTTGATACATGAGCTATTCGAGCATACAAAACAGGATATTTACTTGAAGGTTTAGAGTTTGGCACATACAAATTTACTTGGAATAGCAGGTAGATACTGTATGTAGGTAGGTATGGTGGACTCATATGGAATAACTTTGGGGTTTAAGGGATTGGATGCACAAGCAGTATTCCCGCTTAGTACAGGTGAAGGCTAGCAAAAGACTGGGAAGCGACCAGCTAGAGAGCGACAATAGTCATGAACATGAATTAAAATTAATCAACACTGAATGCAAGCATGAGTAGGATATAATCCACCATGAACATAAATATAGTGAAAGCTATGTTGATTTTTTTTCAACTACATGTGTGAACATGCACCAAGTCAAGTCACTTAAATCATTCAGAGGAGGATATCACCCTATCATACCCACATCATAACCATTTCAATAGCATGTTGGCACTCAAGGTAAACCATTATAAATCATAGCTAATCAAGCATGGCGCATGAACTATGATCTCTAGTTGTCATTGCAAACATGTTTATTCATAATAGGCTGAATCAGGAACGATGAACTAATCATATTTACAAAAACAAAAGAGGTCGAGTTCACACCAGCTTTTCTCATCTCAAGAAGTCCATCATATATCGTCATAATTGCCTTTCACTTGCACGACTGAACGATGTGAATAATAATAATAGTGCGTGTGCATTGGACTAAGCTGGAATCTGCAAGCATTCAATAAACAGGAGAAGACAAGGCAATATGGGCTCTTTTGTCAGATCAAAAATAATTCATATAAGAGCCACTTCAACAATTTAATTATGGTCTTCTCCTATCGACCCCCAAAGAAAAGAAAAGAAATAATACTATTTACATGGGAAAGATCCCAACAAGCAAAAGAAGAACAGGAAATCTTTTTTGGGTCTTCTTTTTTAATTACTACTACAAGCATGGAAAGTAAACTAATTAAAATCTACAACTTTTTTTTTGGTTTTTCTTAAGATTTATTAAACACACAAGAAGAAAGCATAAAAAGGAAAGTAAACTAGCATGGATGATACAATAAAAAAGTATGAGCACCGACATCTGGCAATGAGTGTGTGAACATAAATATAATGTCGGTGGGAAATACGTACTCCCCCAAGCTTAGGCTTTTGGCCTAAGTTGGTCTATGGCCACGGCTGGCCTGGAGGATATCCATAATAGTAGTTGGGGTCGTACTAAGATGCAGCGGCTATTGCCTCCTGAACTGCAGCGTGGTGACGAGCGGCCTCAGCCCTCCTCTCATACTCATCTGCCTCCTCTCTGGTAATAACATGTCTTCCTTTTGCCTGATAATCAAAGAAGGCAGGAGCAGGGAGAGTAATACGGATAACACAACGTCTGTCAAGGATTAAGCGATATTGGAGAGGTGATTCATTCCTCTCGACAAACTGGTGGTGAACCATAGCATTAAAATCTAAATAAGCGGGAGGCAACTCAATGTCATCCTCGCGTATGGCTATACCAAGAAAATTAGCAATGTAGGTTGCATAAATTCCACCAAAGAAATCTCCATTAAATCTATTAAGATGCAACCTACGTGCAACAATGGCTCCCAAATTATAAGATTTGTCTCCTAACACAGGACTCCTAAGGATACTGAGGTCAGGAAGACACATATGACATGCTTCATCTTTACCATTTATGCATCTACCTATGAAGAGAGCAAAATAATGTATAGAAGGAAAATGAATGCTCCCTATGGTAGCTTGTGTTATATCTCTAGATTCCCCCACAGTTATACTAGCAAGAAAATCTCTAAATTCAGATTTGCGAGGATCCCTGATACTAACCCATTGTGGAAGTTTGCAACCAGTGGTAAAATCCTCTAAGTCCATAGTGTAAGAATTTTCATAAAGATCAAACAGGACAGTTGGAGAATTACGTGAAGATGAAAATTCAAACCTCCTCACAAAGGAACTAGTGAGCTGGTGATACTGGCTGCACTTCTCTTCCTCGAAGCTCACCAGATTGGCGTTACGCAAATATGCGTTAAATTCTTCTTCAATTCCCGCTTGATCCATAAAATTTTCTGAAGGCCATTCACAAGGACGCACTAGAGCGTCTCTTTTGGGCTCTTCATCAACATCACGCATTGCAAGCCTGGGTCTTTGCTTCCTTGAAGAACCACCTTGGAACATTTTCCTAAGCATATTTTTTCCTCTAAAAAATTCTGAATTTTTTTAGTAACTTCAAAATAAAAGTAAACCAAACTAAATAATATTGATAGCAACTACTCCTACAAGTGCCTAGGGCCTATATCATGTATCAAAACTACTTGGAACCATACAAATTTGACATGCAAGCTCAAGAACATGGTCACCTAGGCAGCACAAATTTGCAATGAATAAAGCACTAGAACAAAAACTAATTGGACCAATGGAGGAGTCACATACCAAGGAAAAATCTCTCCCAGCAGTTTTGTGAGGGGTGCTTTGAGCAAGGAGATCGAAAATGGCAGCAAAACGAGCTTGGACTCGGGTTTGAGCTAGATGTTCGTGTTTGTGGGAGGAAGAAGGAGTGTGTGGGTGAAAGGATAAGTGGAGGAGGGCCACCATGGGCCCATGAGGCAGGGGGCGCGCCCAGGGGGGTAGGGCGCGGCCTCCACCCTCGTGGCCAGGTGGATGACCCCCCTGCTGTGTTCTCAGTGCCAAATATTCTCAAATATTCTAGAAAAAAACATATTTAAATTTCAGGGCATTTGGAGAACTTTTATTTTCGGGGTATTTTTATATTGCACGGATAATCAGATAACAGACAGAAAAATATTTATTTTTATCTATAAATAACAAAAAGTAAAAGTGGGGTACAGAAGGTTGTGCCTTCTAGTTTCATCCATCTCATGCTCATCAAAAGGAATCCACTAACAAGGTTGATCAGGTCTTGTTAACAAACTAATTCTAAATAACATGGAACCGTAGAAAATTACGAATAACACTATGTTACCTCAATGGGGATATGCACATCCCCAACAATAAGAATATCATATTTCTTCTTGACAGTAGGAAGAGGAAATTCAAAACCTCCAAATATAATTGATGGATTTTTTCCAATAGAATTGATATTGTGGACTTGAGGTTGTTTTCTCGGAAAATGTACCGTATGCTCATTACCATTAACATGAAAAGTGACATTGCCTTTAGTGCAATCAATAACAGCCCCTGCAGTATTCAAAAAGGGTCTTCCAAGAATAATAGACATACTATCGTCCTCAGGAATATCAAGAATAACAAAGTCCGTTAAAATAGTAACGTTTGCAACTACAACAGGCACATCCTCACAAATACCGACTGGTATAGCAGTTGATTTATCAGCCATTTGCAAAGATATTTCAGTAGGTGTCAACTTATTCAAGTCAAGTCTACGATACAAAGAGAGAGGCATAACACTAACACCGGCTCCAAGATCACATAAAGCAGTTTAACATAGTTTCTTTTAATGGAGCATGGTATAGTGGGTACTCCTGGATCTCCAAGTTTCTTTGGTATTCCACCCTTAAAAGTATAATTAGCAAGCATGGTGGAAATTTCAGCTTCCAGTATCTTTCTTTTGTTAGTAACAATATCTTTCATATACTTAGCATAAGGATTCATTTTGAGCATATCAGTTAATCGCATACACAAAAAGATAGGTCTAATCATTTCAGCAAAGCGCTCAAAATCCTCACCATCCTTTTTCTTGGATGGTTTGGGAGGAAAAGGCGTGGGTTTCTAAACCCATGGTTCTCTTTCTTTACCGTGTTTCCTAGCAACAAAGTCTTTCTTATCATAACGTTGATTCTTTGATTGTGGGTTATCAAGATCAACAGCAGGTTCAATTTCTATATCATTATCATTACTAGGTTGAGCATCATCATGAACATTATCATTAACTTTATTACTAGTTTTAGGTTCATTACCAGATTGTGTTTCAGCATCAGAAATAGAAATATCATTTGGATTCTCAGGTGTTTCAGTAATAGGTTCACTAGAAGCATGCAAGGTCTTATCATTTTTCTTTTTCTTCCTTTTAGAAGGACTAGGTGCATCTACATTATTTCTCTAAGAATCTTGCTCAATTCTCTTAGGGTGGCCTTCAGGATACAAAGGTTCCTAAGTCATTTTACCACCTCTAGTCATAACTCTAACAACATTATCATTATTCTTACTATTCAATTCATTGAGCAAATCATTTTGAGCTTTAAGTACTTGTTCTACTTGAGTGGTAACCATAGAAGCATGTTTACTAATAAGTTTTAGTTCACTTTTAACATTAGCCATATAATCACCCAAGTGTTCAAGCATATTTGAATTGTATTTGAATTGTCTACCAAAATAAGCATTAAAATCTTCTTGATTAGCCATGAATTTATCAAACTCATCTAAGCATGGGCTAGCAAACTTAGTAAATGGGATTTCAGCTTTATCATATCTATAGAGAGAATTTACCTTTACTACCTGTGTCGGGTTATCAAGACCATGTTTTTCTTCAACAAGCGGTAAATTAAGACCATGTATTTCTTCAATAGGAGGTAAATTCTTAACATCTTCAGCTTTAATACCTTTTTCTTTCATAGATTTCTTTGCCTCCTGCATATCTTCAGGACCGAGAAATAGAATACCCCTCTTCTTCGGAGTTGGTTTAGGAATAGGCTCAGGAACTAGCTCAGGAGGTGTCCAATTATTTTCATTTGTCAGCATATTATTCAATAGAATTTCAGCTTCATCTGGTGTTCTTTCCCTGAAAACAGAACCAACACAACTATCCAGGTAATCTCTGGAGGCATCGGTTAGTCCATTATAAAAGATATCAAGTATTTCATTTTTCTTAAGAGGATGATCAGGCAAAGCATTAAGTAACTTGAGAAGCCTCCCCCAAGCTTGTGGGAGATTATCTTCTTCAATTTGCACAAAATTATATATATCCCTTAAAGCAGCCTGTTTCTTATGAGCAGGGAAATATTTAGCAGAGAAGTAATAAATCATATCCTAGGGACTATGCACACAACCAGGATCAAGAGAATTAAACCATATCTTAGCATCACCCTTTAATGAGAACGGAAATATTTTAAGGATATAAAAGTAGAGAGTTCTCTCATCATTAGTGAACAGGGTAGCTATATCATTTAATTTAGTAAGATGTGCCACAACAGTTTCAGATTCATAGCCATGAAAAGGATCAGATTCAACCAAAGTAATTATATCAGGATCAACTGAGAATTCATAATCCTTATCGGTAACACAAATAGGTGAAGTAGCAAAAGCAGGGTCAGGTTTCATTCTAGCATTTAGACATTGCTGATTCCATTTAGCTAATAACCTCTTAAGTTCATATCTATCTTTGCAAGCTAAAATAGCTAAAGAAGCTTCCTTATCAAAAACATAACCCTTAGGAATAACAGGCAAGTCTTCATCATCACTTTCATCAGTATTATCAGATTCAATATTTTCATTCTCTCTAGCCCTAGCAAGTTGTTCATCAAGAAATTCACCAAGTGACACAGTAGTATCAAGCATAGAAGTAGTTTCATCATAAGTATCATGCATAGCAGAAGTGACATCATCAATAACATGCGACATATCAGAACGAATAGCAGAAGCAGGTTTAGGTGTCGCAAGCTTACTCAAAACAGAAGGTGAATCAAGTGCAGAGCTAGATGGCAGTTCCTTACCTACCCTCGTAGTTGAGGGATAAATCTTGGTTTTAGGATCTCTCAAGTTCTTCATAATGATAAACAAATATAAATCCCAAGTGACTCAAAGAATAGAGCTATGCTCCCCGGCAACGGCGCCGGAAAATAGTCTTGCTAACCCACAAGTATAGGGGATCGCAACAGTTTTCGACGGTAAAGTATTCAACCCAAATTTATTGATTCGGCACAAGGGGAGCCAAAGAATACTCTCAAGTATTAGCAGCTGAGTTGTCAATTCAACCACACCTGGAAACTTAGTATATGCAGCAAATTGTTTAGTAGCAAAGTAATATGATAGTAGTGGTAATGATAGCAAAAGGTAATAGTAGTAAAAGCAATGTTTTTGGTATTTTGTAGTGATGATAGCAATAGCAACGAAAAAGTAAATAAGCGAAGAACAATATGTGGAAAGCTCGTAGGCAATGGATCAGTGATGGAGAATTATGCCGGATGCGGTTCATCATGTAACAGTCATAACCTAGGGTGACACAGAACTAGCTCCAGTTCATTGATATAATGTAGGCATGTATTCCGAATATAGTCATACGTTCTTATGGAAAAGAACTTGCATGACATCTTTTGTCCTACCCTCCCGTGGCAGTGGGGTCCTTACGGAAACTAAGGGATATTAAGGCCTCCTTTTAATAGAGTACCAGAACAAAGCACTAACACATAGTGAACACATGAACTCCTCAAACTACGGTCATCACCGGTAAGTATCCCGATTATTGTCACTTCGGGGTTAACGGATCATAACACATAATAGGTGACTATAGACTTGCAAGATAGGATCAAGAACTCTCATATATTGATGAAAACATAATAAGTTCAGATCTGAAATCATGGCACTCGGGCCCTAGTGACAAGCATTAAGCATAGCAAAGTCATAGCAACATCAATCTCAGAACATAGTGGATACTAGGGATCAAACCCTAACAAAACTAACTCGATTACATGATAGATCCCATCCAACCCATCACCGTCCAGCAAGCCTACGATGGAATTACTCACGCACGGCGGTGAGCATCATGGAATTGGTGATGGAGGATGGTTGATGATGACGATGGCGACGGATTCCCCTCTCCGAAGCCCCGAACGGACTCCAGATCAGCCCTCCCGAGAGGTTTTAGGGCTTGGCGGCAGCTCCGTATCGTAAAACGCGATGAATCCTTCTCTCTGATTTTTTTCTCCCTGAAAGTAAATATATAGAGTTGGACTTGATGTCAGAGGAGCTCCAGGGGGCCCACGAGGAAGGGGGGCGCGCCCTAGGGGGGCAGTGGCGCCCCCACCCTCATGGATAGGTGGTTTGCCCCCTGGTCTTCATCTTTTGCAAGGATTTTTTATTTTCCAAAAAGTTGCTCCATGAAGTTTCAGGCCATTCCGAGAACTTTTGTTTCTGCACATAAATAACACCATGGTAATTCTGCTGAAAACAGCGTCACTCCGGGTTAGTTCCATTCAAATCATGCAAGTTAGAGTCCAAAACAAGGGCAAAAGTGTTTGGAAAAGTAGATACGACGGAGACGTATCAATATCACATATACCTTTGTTCACCTTTCCATCCTTCTTATCCGCCAAATACTTGGGGCAGTACCGCTTCCAGTGACTAGTCTGTTTGCAGTAGAAGCACTCGGTCTCAGGCTTAGGTCCAGACTTGGGTTTCTTCTCCTGAGCAGCAACTTGTTTGCTGTTTTTCTTGAAGTTCCCCTTCTTCTTCTTCCCTTTGCCCTTTTTCTTGAAACTGGCGGTCTTGTTGACCATCAACACTTGATGCTCCTTCTTGATTTCTACCTCCACAACTTTTAGCATCACGAAGAGCTCGTGAATTTTCTTATTCATACCTTGCATATTATAGTTCATCACGAAGCTTTTGTAGCTTGGTGGTAGTGATTGAAGAACTCTGTCAATGACACTATCAAGAGGAAGATTAACTCCCAGTTGAGTTAAGTGATTATGATACCCAGACATTTTGAGTATATGCTCACTGACGGAACTATTCTCCTCCATCTTGCAGCTATAGAACTTATTGGAGACTTCATATCTCTCAATCCGGGCATTTGCTTGAAATATTAACTTCAACTCCTGGAACATCTCATATGCTCCATGACATTCAAAACATCGTTGAAGTCCCGGTTCTAAGACGTAAAGCATGGCACACTGAACTATCGAGTAGTCATCAGCTTTGCTCTGCCAGACATTCATAACATCTGGCCTAAAAAACTTGTAAACCACCTTATTTTTTATTCCTGTACTTTATTTTCTCAAAAGACATAGAAAAGCCTAAAAATATGATAGGGACAAAATATTTCCTGTCGTCGAAATTTTGGCCTAAAAACTGCCTGGGGGTCTCCAGACTCTTTTTTCGAAACCTACTCAGGCAAGGAAACACGAATCGGAAATTAGATGGATCACCAAAACAAACCTAATATGAAAGGAACTCGGATTGGTGGTGGATATATGGTGGTAAGATATGGCAGTGGTGGTGGTATATGGCAGTGGTGGAGGTATACAGATACGTATCAGTTGTGGTATATGGATACGGATTGGTGGTGGTATATGAATACGGATTCAGAGCGGTGGTGGATAAGCGGTGGTGGTAGATGGAAGGCACGATGTTGATGGTGCGGTGGCGGCGTGATAACTTATGACCAGAACTCGAAACTCTAAAAGACTAGACGCTAAGACCAGCAAGTTGACACGATGATGCAACCGCAATTTCAACAAAGAAAAATACTGAAAAGACTATGCAAAGGCTCAGACTGGTTCGGATAGGATGAACTAACCCTAAATTTTTTCTTAGCTTTGTCATGGAATATAGGTATGAAGAACAGACTCGATCTAAATTACGAAAAACTGTAAAATCTCAATGAGCAACCTGGAAATCTGATACCACTTGATAGAGGCGAAGGTGTCCCGATGTTTCGATGAGATGGAGGCTATCGTTTTCTATGGGAGTCGACCTTGACGATCCGACTACGAACGTGCGAGACGTCGCGCCTTAGCAATCGCTAAACCAACTTCCGAGGGTTATTCACCACGCCGGAGCACGATCAACCTGACCACGAAGGTCTATTTCCTGCGAGCAAACAAAGAACAAGTAAGAAACAAAGATTGTAATATGGATATTCGAATATAAGAGGAAAGCCTTATTAATGAAGGTGGGGTTCTGTGACGCCTTTGTTTGGTCGTTGAACACAAATGAAGTACGCGAAGTTGAAGCTATGGCGAACTTTTAATCTAAACAAAACCCAAAATCTAAACGATGCCCTAAGGGTTGTATCTATGGAGGAGGAGGGGGAATTTCGTGGCCCTTGGAGGGGGGGGCCTAAACCAACCCTAACTCTTGTTTCCCCACACATACGGACTCTAAAAACAACCTATACTTGAGTATTTTGAAATTACATGGGCCTGGCCCAATAATAAGGTGACACAACACCTAGAATAGCCTTTGGACAAAATTTATGAAGTGGCCTCTTGTATATTTCGTCCAAGGCTTCATGCACTCCTTATGGTGGCTTCAAAATCCTGAAATCATCACTCACAACTCCGTTTTTGTTCCCCTTGCGCATGTCATCATCTCCATGCTTGGTCTTGCTCCAGTGTTCATCCCTATT
Organism: Triticum urartu; assembly: GCF_003073215.2. Classification (NCBI taxonomy): domain Eukaryota; kingdom Viridiplantae; phylum Streptophyta; class Magnoliopsida; order Poales; family Poaceae; genus Triticum; species Triticum urartu. The sequence goes on from NC_053023.1 coordinate 281,299,351, forward strand.
ATCCATGCCAGGCCCTTCATTTGTAAGCAAAACAAATGTATCCAATTTAGGCAGCATCATATTCTCATGAACATTAGAATCATTACCAAGAAACGAAAGTATCTGATAATTTAATTGGCGTGCGCGAGCTCTAGTAATTGGTCCAGTATATGTAGCAGTAGGGGGCTGTGGGTGTAACAATGGTATTGATGTCCTCATCATCCTCCCCTTCTTGAAATGAAGTCTTCCTCGAGGGAAGCTCATCTTCCTCGCCCAAATAAGGCTTCAAATCTGCAATGTTAAAAGTGGGACTAACCCCAAAATCTGCAGGCAGCTCAAGTTTATATGCATCAACATTTATTTTCTATAACACCTTAAAAGGACCATCAGCACGTGGCATTAGCTTTGATTTGCACAAATTAGGAAATCTATCCTTACGCCAATGTAACCAAACAAGATCTTCAGGTGCAAACACAACATGTTTTCTACCCTTATCTCCAGCAAGTTTATATTTAGCATTCATACACTCAATGTTTTCCTGAGTTAACTCATGCATTTTTAAAATCAATTCAGCACGTTGCTTAGCATCAAAATTAATCTTCTCCGAGGATGGAAGCGGCAACAAATCAATAGGTGCACGAGGTAGGAAACCATACACAATTTGAAAAGGGCACATCTTAGTAGTAGAATGCAATGAACGATTATAAGCAAATTCAATATGAGGCAAGCATTTTCCACACATTTTCTTATTATTCTTCAAAACAGCCCTAAGCATAGTAGACAATGTTCTATTGACTACATCAGTTTGTCCATCAGTTTGGGGTGACAAGTAGTACTAAAAAGCAGTTTAGTCCCCAACTTAGCCCATAAATATCTCCAAAAGTGGCTAAGAAATTTAGGATCACCATCTGTAAAAGTAGTATTTGACACACCATGCAAGCGAATAATTTCACGAAAGAACAAATCAACAACATTAACAACATCATCGCTTTTATGACATGGTATAAAGTGTGCCATTTTCGAGAACCTATCCATGACAACAAATATGCTATCCCTCCCCTTATTTGTTCGAGGTAAACCTAAAACAAAGTCCATAGATATATCCTCCCAAGGAACACTAGGTACAAGCAAAGGCATATATAAACCATGAGGATTTAGTCGTGACTTAGCTTTTTGACACGTAGTGCAGCGAGCAACAAAACACTCAACATCCCGTCTCATCTTTGGCCAAAATAAATGTGTAGCAAGTATATCCTCCATCTTCTTCACGCCAAAGTGTCCCATTAATCCTCCTCCATGCGCCTCCTACAACAACAAAAGACGAACGGAGCTAGCTGGAATGCATAGCTTGTTAGCACGAAACACAAATCCATCATTAGTGACGAACTTGTTCCACGTTCTTCCTTCTTTACAATTCTCCATTACATCTTTAAAATTAGCATCATGCACATATTGATCTTTGATGGTCTCGAAACCAAATATTTTGAAGTCAAGTTGTGAAAGCATAGTATAACTACGAGACAATGTATCAGCAATAACATTTTCTTTACCCTTCTTGTGTTTAATGAGATAAGGGAAAGTCTCAATGAATTCAACCCATTTAGCATGTCTATGATTCAGTTTAGCTTGACTTTTAATATGTTTCAAAGTTTCATGATCAGAATGTATAACAAATTCTTTGGGCCATAAATAATGTTGCCATGTTTCTAAAGTACGAACAAGAGCATAATTCTTTATCATAAGTAGAATAATTCAGACTAGGCCCACTCAATTTTTTAGAAAAGTATGCAACATGTTTTCCATCTTGTAATAACACACCTTCTAATACAATTCCACTAGCATCACATTCAAGCTCAAAAGTCTTATTAAAATCAGAAAGTTGGAGTTAAGGAGCATGTGTCAACTTATCTTTCAATACCATGAAGGCTTCTTCCTGTGCGGTACCCCAAACAAAAGGCACATCCTTCTTTGTAAGATCATTGAGAGGTGCAGTAATGGAGTTGAAATCTCTCACAAAACGCCTATAGAATCCAGCGAGGCCAAGAAAACTCCTCACTTGTTTGACCGTTTTGGGCTGCGGCCAACTCTCAATAGCTCCAATCTTGGCTTTATGAACTTCAATTCCCTGCGGAGTAACAACATAGCCAAGAAAAGATACTCGGTCGGTGCAAAAGGTGCACTTCCCAAGGTTACCAAACAAACGTGCAACACGTAGGGCAATAAAAACAACACGTAAATGTTCCAAATGTTCCTCCAAAGATCTGCTATAAATTAGTATATCATCAAAGTAGACTACCACAAATCGTCCAATGAAAGCACGTAAAACTTCGTTCATTAATCTCATGAAAGTACTAGGTGCATTACTTAACCCAAAAGGCATGACTAACGACTCATATAATCCAAACTTAGTTTTAAATGTTGTTTTCCATTCATCCCCCAATTTCATACGAATTTGATGGTATCCACTACGCAAATCAACCTTGGAGAATATTGTAGAGCCACTCAATTCATCAAGCATATCATCTAGCCTAGGAATAGGATGACGATAACGAATAGTAATTTTATTAGTGCCTCTACAATCAACACACATACGTGATGTACCATCCTTTTTTGGCACTAGAATAATAGGAACATCACAAGGACTAAGGGATTCGCGTATATAACCTTTGTCGATCAGCTCCTGGACTTGACGCATAATCTCCTTTGTCTCCTCTGGATTGGTACGGTATGGTGCACGGTTGGGTAGCGATGCACCGGGAATTAATTCAATCTGATGCTCAATCCCTTGAATAGGTGGTAATCCTGGCGGCACGTCTTGTGGAAAGACGTCAGCGAACTCCTGCAAAATGTTAGTGACAGCAGGAGGCAAAGAGGAAGGTACACCCTCGAAAGAAAATAACGCCTCTTTGCACACAAAAGCATAGCAAATAGATTTGCTGAAATCTAGATCATCAATATCAGATTTGGTGGCATGTAAACATGCACTTTTCAATTTAATTTCAGAAGCAACACTAGATGGTTTAGTATTAGGCTTGATTTGTTGCTCAAATTCTTTTGCCACAATCTGATTTTCACTCTTATTTTTCTCCTGTTTTGCTTTATTAGCTCTATTAATATCATCTTTCAAAATGGAATCAGGAGTCATAGGAAGCAAAGTAATATTTTTATCCTTATGAACAAGAGTATACTGATTGTTTCTACCATGGTGTATAGAATTTTTATCAAATTGCCATGGTCTACGAAGTAATAAGGAACCTGCTTGCATAGGTACCACATCACAATCAACATAATCAGCATATGTAAATATACTAAAATGCACACGAACAATACGTGTTACCTTAACCTTGCCGTTGTTGTTGAACATTGGATGTAGTAAGGATGTGGATGTGGTCTTGTGGTGAGAGATAGCTTCTCCACCATCTCCATGCTAGCCAAGTTGTTGCAGCTCCCGCCATCTACGATGACGCGAATAGAACGTTCATTCACAACTCCCTTTGTATGGAACAAATTATGCCTCTGATTTTTCTCAGCTTGTGTAACCTGCACACTCAAAACAAGTTGAGCAACTAAATATTCATACCTGTCAGCATCTTCAGCAGCCATGTATTGCGTCTCATGATCAGAATCATCTCCATCATGTTCTTCACTTGTAATAAGAGCCAAAGTCTCCTCATCATAGTCAGTAGTGGATTCATACCCATCATCCTCAGTAACAATCATCACACGCTTAGACGGGCATTGTCTCGCATAATGACCTCCACCCTTGCAACGACGACAAATAATATCATGTGTTTGCCCTGTTGATGCCATGGATGAAGAAGAGCTCTCTGCAGGCCCAGAAGGTGTGCTCTTGGCAGACAGTGATGGTTGTGCCTCCTTTCTTGTAACATGGTTGGCGGTGGCAGCTGACGGAGGTGCCAGTGTAGCAGAACGTGTGGAAGTAGAGGATGCACGCAGTGTCCATGATGAAGGTCGACCTACAGAAAAGTTAGTTCGCGCCAATGCATGTCGATCCTGCACTTCATGTTCAGCTTTGCAAGCAAGATGGAATAAATGAGTGATATTATCATATTCCTTAGACTCTAGAATGGTCTGAATCTCTTTACTTAATCCACCCATAAAATGTGCAAGCATAGCTTCATTATCCTCAACAATACCACATCTTATCATACCAGTTTGTAATTCCTGATAATATGCTTCTACAGAATTTTTTCCTTGTCTCAAATGCTACAATTTTTGAAGCAATTCACGTTCATAATATGGTGGAACCCAACGAGTATGCATAGCATTTTTCAAAGCAACCTAGGTAGCTGGAATAGGATATAATCTACAATGTTCAGACCACCAAACACATGCAAAACTAGTGAAAGCACAAACAGCAGCACGAACATGTCTCTCCTCGGGATACTGTAAACATGTAAAATGTTGTCCAGTTTCTAACTCCCAAGTAAGATATATATCAGGAACATATCTACCCTCAAATGGTGGAATATTCAATTTCAGTTTAGGAAGATGGTCATGATCACGTACCTTAGGTGGTGGTGCAGCCCTACCGTTGCGATGATATGCATGAGGACGACCTGGTGGTGGTGGTGCTGGTGGTTGCACGTAGTTCTGATTTTGATCAACCTCATCCTCGTAATGGTCCTCCATGTCTGCAGTAGCAGCAGGAGCTACAGAAGCATCAACAGCGGCACTAGAATTTTGACCAGGCTCAATGGGAACACGCAGTGCTCGTCTCACTTGATTTGGAAGGCGTTGTTGTTGTTGTTGTTGTTGTAGAGGTGCGATAGGTGCAGCCGGCGGTGGTGGTGGAAAACGCGAAAGAAATTCAGTAAACTTGTTTCGAACATCTTCTCCATGCCATCTATCTTCTCCATGGCCTCTTCAAATCTGTTTAGCACATCTTGCACCTGTCCACTCATCATTTGCTGAAACTTATCATGAAGCTCCCTGTTCATCAAGTTTTCCCAGTCAATTTCGTCAGCTTGTGATCCTGCCATGGTTAGCAGCAATAGAAACACACAAGAATATGATCCTACAGACTACTAACAAGTGGTGGTGGTGGGTGTCATAAATCCGTCAAGCAAATCTCAAATTCTTACAAGTTCTTACCCAGCAGTAGGCAGTGATCGGCAACCGTTGTAGTCAAAACTCTCAAAGCTTGGATATAGCGATTATCAGGGAGAGTCAAATACACAACGTAGAGTTATGTGGAGCTAGGAGGGCTTATAATATGGTAGCAAAAAGATTAGCAATAATCAATTCAGAGATGCAAAGTTGAATAAACGCTCAACGACGGTACTGTGCTGGTCCTAGCCTAGACCTTGCTAGAGACGCGAGCCTAGAACACTAACAAAATCACATCCCTGCACGTAAACAAGGGAAAAGCACACTCTGGGAAAAAAATCGCTCTGTTTTTTTGGCGCTCTTTTTTTGCGCTCCTCTTTTTTTGCGAAAAATCACTATAATGGCGAGTGTGTCAAAACTCTTCCCAGGTCAAAATGACAGGATGGGCATGAAATTTTTTAGACAATTTTTTTTGGAAATCAAGGCAGCGAAGACGAAAAAGTGCGACAAAAAATCACTATGATGGCGCGTGTCTCAAAAGACTCAGAAAAGCCTAAAAATAGGATAGGGAAAAAATATTTTCGGTCGCCGAAATTTTGGCCTAAAAATTGCCCGGGGGTCTCCAGACTCTTGTTTTTTCGAAACCTACTCAGGCAAGGAAACACGAATTGGAAATTAGATGGATCTCCAAAACAAACCTAATATGAAAGGAACTCAGATTGGTGGTGGATATATGGTGGTAAGATATGGCAGCGATGGTGGTATATGGCAGTGGTGGTGGTATATGGATACAGATCAGTTGTGGTATATGGATACAGATTGGTGGTGGTATATGAATGCAGATTCAGAGCGGTGGTGGATAAGCGGTGGTGGTAGATGGCAGGGGTGATGATGATGGTGCGGTGGCAGTGTGATAACTTATGACCAGACCTCGAAACACTAAAAGACTAGACGCTAAGACCACCAAGTTGACATCACAATGCAACCGCAAATTCAACAAAGCAAAATACTGAAAAGACTATGCAAAGGCTCAGACTGGTTCGGATAGGAATAAATAATCCTAAATTTTTTTCTTGGCTTTTTCATGGACTATAGGTATGAAGAACAGACTCGATCTAAATTACGAAAAACTATAAAATCTCATCGAGCAACCTGGAAATCTGATACCACTTGATAGAGGTGAGGGTGTCCCGATGTTTCAATGAGATGGAGGCTATCATTTTATGTGGGAGTCGACCTTGACGATCCGACTAGAATGTGCGAGACGTCGCGCCTTAGCAATCGCTAAACCAACTTCCGAGGGTTATTGACCATGCCGGAGCACGATCAACCTGACCATGAAGGTCTGTTTCCTGCGAGCAAACGAAGAACAAGCAAGAAACTATGGTTGCAATCGGGATATTGCGAATATAAGAGGAAATTTTATTAATGAAAGTGGGGTTTGGTGACGCCTTTGTCTGGTTGTTGAACACAAACGAAGTACGCGAAGTTGCAGCTATGACAAACTTTTAATCTAAACAAAACCCAAAGTCTAAACGACACCCTAAGGGCTGTATATATTTAGGAAGAGGGGGGAATTTCGTGGCCCTTGGAGGAGGGGTCTGAAACCAACCCTAACTCTTATTTCCCCACACATACAAACTCTAAAAACAGCCTATACTTGAGTATTTCGAAATTACATTGGCTTGGCCCAATAATAAGGTGACGCAGCACCTAGAATAGCCTCTGGACAAAATTTATGAAGTGGCCTCTTGTATATTTCATCCAAGCCTTCATGCACTCCTTATGGTGGCTTCAAAGTCCTGAAATCATCACTTGCAACTCCGTTCTTGTTCCCCTTGCGCATGCCATCATCACCATGCTTGGTCTTCATCCAGTGTTCATCCCTCTTATCCATGCCAGGCCCTTCATTTGTAAGCAAAACAAATGTATCCAATTTAGGCAGCATCATATTCTCATGAACATTAGAATCATTACCAAGAAACGAAAGTACCCGATAATTTAATTGGCATGAGCAAGCTCTAGTAATTCGTCCAGTATATGTAGCAGTAGGGGCTGTGGGTGTAACAATGATATTGATGTCCTCATCATTTAGGGTGGAGCATATTCCTTTTTTTGCTGGTGTTTTTCTGTCCCTGTTGGGCTATAGTATTCGTTTGTTTTTATTTACTTGGAGAGTAACTAGAGAGAGAGAACTACTAATTACTTGTTTCTCATAAAAGAAAAGAAAAGAATTAATTATTTTTGATTCTTGTCTTTTATAGGAAAAAACTTATAAACCACCTTATTTTTTATTATTTTTATTTCTTTTCTTTATTTTTGACATCTAGTTTTTCCTTAGTTTTCTATTTTTTGTCTTTTTATTTTATTTCATCCTTTCTATTTCATTTTCTATTTATCATCATGTGACGCCCCCGATTCAATCATACACTAATCATACACGCAAACGTGTACGATCAAGATCAGGGACTCACCGGAAGATATCACAACACAACTCTACAAATAAACATACAAGCATCATCTTACAAGCTAGGGGCCTCGAGGGCTCGAATACAAGACCTCGATCATAGATGACTTAGCGGAAGCAACAATATCTGCGTACAGACATAAGTTAAACAAGATTGCCTTAAGAAGGCTAGCACAAATTGGGATACAGATCGAAAGAGGCGCAGGCCTCCTGCCTGGGATCCTCCTAAACTACTCCTGGTCGTCGTCAGCGGGCTGCACGTAGTAGTAGGTGCCTCCCGAGTAGTAGTAGTCGTCATCGACAATGACGTCTGGCTCCTGGGCTCCAACATCTGGTCGTAGCAATCGGGTATAGAAAGGGGGAAAAGAGGGAGCAAAGCAACCGTCAGTACTCATCCAAAGTACTCGCAAGTAATGAGCTACACTACATATGTATGCATTGGTATCAAATGGATTAAGGGTATCATATGTGGACTGAACTGCAGAATGCCGGAATAAGAGGGGGATAGCTAGTCCTTTCAAAGACTACGCTTCTGGTAACCTCCATCTTGCAGCAGGAGAAGAGAGTAGGTGGTAAGTTCACCAAGTAGCATCATGTATCATAATCCTAACCGATGATCCTCCCCTCGTCGCCCTGTGAGAGAGCGATCACCGGTTGTATATGGCACTTGGAATGGTGTGTTTTATTAAGTATCCGGTTCTAGTTGTCATAAGGTCAAGGTACAAATCCAAGTCGTCCTGTTACCGAAGATCACGGCTATTCGAATAGATTAACTTCCCTGCAGGGGTGGACCACATAACCCAAGACGCTCGATCCCATTTGGCCGGACACACTTTTCTGGGTCATGCCCGGCCTCGGAGGATCAACACGTCACAGCCCTACCTAGGCACAACAGAGAGGTCAGCACGCCGGTCTAAATCCTATGGCGCAAGGGTCTGGGCCCATCGCCCATTGCACACTTGCACGTTGCGTACGCGGCCGGTGAGCAGACCTGTCCTCCCTTATACAAGAGCGGGCGTTCCAGTCCAACCCGGCGTGCGCCACTCAGTCGCTAACGTCATGAAGGCTTCGGCTGATACCACGACGTCGAGTGCCCATAACTGTCCCCACATAGATGGTTAGTGCGTATAGGCCAGTGGCCAGACTCAGATCAAATACCAAGATCTCGTTAAACATGTTAAGTATCCGCGAACGCCGACTAGGGCCTGGCCCACCTCTCTCCATGGTGGTCTCAACCTGCCCTGTTGCTCCACCTCAAAGTAACAGTCGGGGGCTGTCGGGAACCCTGGCCCACCTCTACCGGGATGGAGCCACCTGCCCCTTCAGCCCCCATCTCCGAACAGTATCATAAGTAATGTAACAGTATAAGTATATATCATATGCCCATGATCACCTCCCGAAGTGATCACAGCCCAGTAGTATAGCATGGCAGACGGACAAGAGTGTAGGGCCACTGATGGAACACTAGCATCCTATACTAAGCATTTAGGATTGCAGGTAAAGGTAACAACAGTAGTAGCAAGGACAGGTTATGCATCAGGATAGGATAACGGAAAGCAGTAACATGCTACACTACTCTAATGCAAGCAGTAGAGAGAAGAATTGGCGATATATGTTGATCAAAGGGGGGGGGGCTTGCCTGGTTGATCTGGCAAGAAGGGTTCGTCGTCGATGTAGTCGATCACAGAGTTACTGACAGCGGTCTCGGGGTCTACTAGAAAGAAGTAACGGAGGGGAACACAATAAATAACAGAGCAACGAAAGCATCACAGAGCATAACATGGCAATACGCGGTGCTAGAGGTGACCTAACGTGGAATGAGGTGATACCGGTGAAGGGGGGAAACATCCGGGAAAATATCCCCGATGTTTCGCGTTTTCGGACAGATGATTCAGAGGGGGGAAGTCGCGTGCACGCTATGCTAGGGACGTGTGACGGATGAACGGACTGCGTATTCGAGATTGTCTCATCGTTCTGAGCAACTTTCATGTATAAAGTATTTTCATCCGAGGTACGGTTTATTTTATATTAATTTGCAAAGTTTTCATTGATTTCCCGAGTTACAGAATTCTTTTAATTTGAAAATAAAACAGCAAAATACTTTTGTCACCTAGTGCTATTCTAGCCATAGTGTATGCCAGTGGGGTTGGGTTGACCCAGTCAAATATTGACAAGTCAACATATGAACAGTGTAGGGGGCACATGTCATTGACTTACGCTTTTCTTAAAATTTGTTTTTCTGCAAACTATCAGGGGTCCACATGTCATCTACTAATGGACTAGACTAACTAACTAAATTACTCCCTAAACTAGTCTACTATTTGAGCCGGCCACACACACACACTCACGCACACAGACATAGCACACACACGCACATCTCATGGCCACACACACATAACACACACTCACACACACACACACATAGCACACAAACGCACATGTCATGGCCACACACACACAGAACACACACTCACGCACACACACATAGCACAGACACGCACATCTCACGGCCACACACACAGCGCCATGGCCAGCTCCAACTATAGCAGCCGGCGGCAGTAGCAGCCATGGGCGCGAGGCAAGCAGCAACGCAGTAGGCCGCAGCAAGCAGGAGTGCACGCAGTAGAAAGCAGAGCAGCCCCGCTACAAGTAACAGAACAAGGCAGCGACAGCAGCTAAAACAGAGCAGCGGCAGCGGCTGCCGGAAGTAGCTGCGCGATAGCGGACGGGCGCGGCCACGCGTGAGCACGGTCGGGCGCCGGTCAGGGCGCGGGCCGAGTGGCCTGTGCTGCGGACATAGGGCATGTCGGCACGGCCAGGGTGCGCACTAGGCGGCCAGGATGCAGGGTGCGGGCGCGGTGAGCATAACATGGTCGCGGTGACCGTGGCCATCGGCCGGAACTTGGGCGGTGCAATAGAGCAACGAACAGAGGGGGGATCAAGGGGAATGGGGGTGGAGCTCACAGGGGAAGGCCGAGGACGCATCCGGCAGGGCGAAGGAGCTTCGGTGAGGTAGATCGGGCGCGGGGCAGCGGCGCCTGTAGGCGAGGAAGACACGTCGATCCCGGTGATGCAGTGCTTCCCCGCTCGAACCGGTAGAAGTAGCCGAAGGAGACGTCCATGGTGCAACTCCTGGACAGCTTTTCAGGCACCAGGGGAGTCGGTGGTCGCGACGACGACGATGTCCATGACGAGTAGCTCTTGGGCGAACTTCCAAATCGAAAGAGAGGGAGGCAGAGGGATTTGGGGCTAGGGTTTTCGTCTACTGGGTCGGGGTGACCTTATCCTCCTCGTGGAGGTACTGGATGCTCGACACGGCGGCCAGGGAGGCATGGATGGCCGCCCGATCCCCCTGCTCCCACTGTAGCGAGAGGTAGCAGGAGACGTGGACATGGGTTGGGCCTCCTCCTGTAGTAGTAGGCCTAAGTGTCTAGAATTTTCTTCATTTTCTTTTCTTTTAAACTTTCTGTTTTGATTTGTTTTAGATCCAAATAAATTTGTTACATAAGAAACTTGTCTCATAAATACTTTGTAATATTGTGGAACTATCCACAGGGTTTTAGATTATTTTCGAAAGGCCTTAACTATTTTGTTTGCATTTTTGAAAAGTATAACTTTGACTTGCAATCTAATTTTGAATTTGAATTCGTTTTCAATCAAAGGGCAATTAGCTTAGTAAGCATGCTGACTTGGCATCTTTAGCATGGAGTTACTGTAGCTTAATTATCTGGGCGTCACAATTCTCCTCCACTACAAGAAATCTCGTCCCGAGATTTAAGAGGGGGACTAATGGGGAAAAGATTTGGTTACGAAATTCTAACGAGTCCTCTCGTCCTAGGTTGCCCTTCTCGAAGATGTCGATCCATAGCATTGATGTCTTCATTTCTCTGCTTCATGTCATCATCCTTTCTTCGGAAATTTCATCGTACTTATGAAAGGACCAGGGGTAACTTCGGAAGAACGGACCTCTGCAAGGTTGACTATCTGGTCGATTACATCGGGAAGGTGGCGGAAAGTAACTCTTGAACTGAAACTTAAGAAAACACCAAGAGCTAAGTAAGAAAGGTACCATAAAAAGTTTCAAGCGAGTAGGCAATCGTTCGATGCCTGAAACAGGGCGTGAAAGGGGTTCAAAGCAACGGGGATAAGTATTGTGTTGGATACCATAACTGATGATCCCTCGAAAGGTGGCTCATGAATTACATACGAGGCCACGTGCGAGGAACAACCTTGGGAATAGGGGTGTACAGGAGTCAGGTTTCGAACCTGTGGAACTATGGGTTATGGGCCCACCATGTGGGTTCAAAGTAGGAAGTGCGGTGACATCTTGCACGGTCATGATGGCAAGGCATGTCAGAGGGTAGCCTGTCAGTTATGTCAGCAACAACGTCGGTTCCAAGGGTGAGGGATAAAGAGAACCATTTTCCTGCTCATTGAACGAGGTGGACCAATAGGCAAAGTTCTCGTCCATCGGTGGATACCGGGATGTCATCAACAATAGTAACAGGTTCTTACTGACAGAGTTGCACACCGAGGTGCTTACAAAAGCAGTGACTTATTACTGCTTAGATCATATAAACCTCAAGAAGGTTAAACAAAACAATGGAAAGGAAAATGTGATTATCAGATTAAACAAAATAGTGGAAAGGAAAATGTGTTTAAACACATATTTCAAGGGTATATTCTTTCCAAGGATAAGCAGAGCATGATATTCATGACAGGATATAATGTAGAAAACTCTTTAGGTAGGGGAGAAAATTTTTATGACATTTCCCATACAACAGTGTTTGGATAATTGAGCAGGAAAATTTAGCATTGTGCTTCAAATGTTTTTATCGAAAATCGGAGTACCACAGACATGCTTCGAGATAGCATTAACATGGTCTTCAAGCAAAGGTCAGACTTTGGATACACGAAGGATTTATCAGGAACAACTTGTAGAATAAGTCTTATAGTTTCCTCATGGAAGAATGGTTAACCTTGTTAAAAATGAAACTATAACAACAGGTCCTCCGGTCAGGTGTGCTAGGCATGACATCAACTTACCGGGTCATATAAGGACCAATGTTATGACTCTTGGAAAATATGTTCCAACCATCATATCTGACCGAGGTTCAGATCCGATTGGTGTCAGGATACCTCAGACTCAGGATGCCTGGGAAGAAAAGGTGCAACACAAATTGACGAGATGATATTGTAAGATTCTTGGGAAATAAATTATGGAAACGAGTTCCGAAACATCCTTAAACCAAGGAGAGAATGAGGAGGTGGCTGATGAACTCAGCCATAATTCATCGAGATTTCCAAAAGATGGATTTCCACAATTATGTGAACAAGGAGATAACATTTGTCACATCAAATGATATAATGAGGTATGCTCAAGGAAAACACACATAATTAACATTCGTTGAAAGGTGCACACAAAAGATGGGCTTAGGTAGCATGATCAACGTTAGAATGGTGGTTCAACAACCAATAGTCTAAGAACGAACTACCGACCATCAACTTCAAAGCAATAGGGTTGCTAGAAGTTCAGAATCCAAGCAGCACTGTTCACTTGTTGGTACCCCAGTTCGAAACAACACGGGGACCAAGATATGAATGGAGATGGCGAGAAGTATTACTATATCAAGAATTCTTAAGAGGTGGTGAAATTCTCGCCAAATTCTGGACATAAAAGAAAGTAATACTCCAAGGTAAAAAGAATAGTTGCTGGATAGCAAGGAACTCAAGGTAAAACACAAAACATGAATAAGTTTGTGTTTGAACGGAAGGCAATAAAGTGGTCGATGGTAACACAAATCATCGAGGCCAAGGATGGTACTTCTCATCATGAATTCAATTGATATCTTGGAAGGGGTCAAAATGTTGATGATGATCACGACACACTTGTCGAGGGTTTCAAGAAGATGTAACCGATTGGCGATGACATCAAGTCAACAGAATGATGAAGCAAAAAGTCCTTGAAACCATGGGTATGAGACAAACTCGAAATCAAGCTTGTTGTTCAAGGACAATTGATATGACAAGGAAGATCGACGTAAAATTAGCTCACCGTCGAAATTTTTGCTCTGGGAAGAAGGACCAGGTAGCACAGTTAAAATTGGCACGGCAAGGATATAGCCAACCAGGCTAGGAATGACGTGATCGAGTTCAAACTCGTAAGTAATGAAGGTTACCAAGATTTGTTTAATCGCGGTGTGGACTTGAGTCAGTTATCGATGTCTTTGAGTGTTTAATAACTCAGAGCCCGTGAAAAATTGGAATCGGTGAGAATGTAGCACTTGACGAAGAACTCATAAGATGCAACACGGTTCTTAGATATTCTTGAGATACCAGAGGGTAATACTCGACGGTAGATCAAAGTAGAGGTTGGACTGGTGTATTGACTTGCAAAAGCCAAGTGCTTTAACTTGTCCGAGAAATGGGATCAAGGAGAAAATATCGTCGGAACCACGATTTCATAGGATCAATTCGCAGATACCAAATGATATTATATCATCGAAACAGTTATTATTGCAAGAAGCTTCTATGGTAGGATCTACATCGTGTCCATGGGCATGAACACAAAGTTCAAGGTCGACTCCCACTTCTTCAATGTATAACCTTCCATTCACCTCTTGCCTTTTGAAAATGACATTAGTTGTTGTATGTTTTACCTGGTGCAATACCAGATAAGTATGACCCGTGAAATCTTTCAGGTTCACACAGAGTAAGGAAGGCATAGGTTTAACCCATCGGGGCATCTTATGAACACATACCTCAAACTTCAGAGTAAATAGTACAAGCTCGAAAGTAGAGTATGGTTATCAAAGAATAGGATACAAATTGCCAAAGGCATTATATATCAGGGAAAGAACTCCTCAAGGTTTTTGTATATGAACGACATTGTTGGATGATATTTCAACAAAGGATCTGGCGGTCCATAGCGAAGCTAATGTGAGTATCGGCACTCAACTAGATGAAGAAGCAATGCGAATGCATTAGATTATAGAAGCAACTGGCTAATTCAAAGCTCCCATGTAAAGGAATTATGATTTCCAAATCAAAGGATCAGAAGAAAATGCTCTGATTAAGGATGGATAAGTTGAGTAAGCTTAGGGGTAAAATCGACAACAATTTGATTGGTCGAGATTCAGCTCACGTTTAAAATGATGTCTGAGCCGAAAGGATGAATTCTAGGATCTGATTGAGGATTGCGAGCATTCGCAACATATTAAATCAATGGACTCAAAATGATAGTGACAAAGGATTCCTATAAGATTACTATACTTATGGGCTTAACCATAATGCAAGCAAGCAAGAATTTCAAGAGAAATAAGTGCTAAGGATTTTCGGAAGATCGAATATTATTTCGAAGACCTTAGTGAAACACATAAACAACTGGGGAAGAACGAATCCTCAATAAGTGTGAGGAATTATCCGTAGTAGTATTTCTGCGGCAAAGAGCTGCAAAGCGGTGGGCACAAAGGATTCTTGAATTATCGAAGGAATTTTCAGGGTATCAAGTAATAACATGGGCAACTGGGAACAAAGGTAAGAACGACAAGTGTAAGCAGTTATCCATAAGGATTTAGTGGTGGTTAGGAATAGCAAAAGTGGTGGCACAAGGTCTCGAAAGAATAACGGAGAGTATCTTTGGAATCTTCTGGTGAAGAAGCAGACCATCATCTGGAATGAAGGAGCTCTCCGGGTGAAAGTGATTATGAGATCCTAATGTTAGATTTAGCAAAATTCATTTAACCCTAGTAGAAGAGAGTTCAGAGTCCCAGAGTAAAGATCGAGGAGTAAAAGATCCTAATATCACCAAAATGGCGACGTGGTCCCGTAAGACACACATCCATGTTAGTAAAAAGTTTTGCAATGTCTAGACTCAACTTCGGCCAAGGAGTGTGGAAGGGGGATTCCTACAGGCAGTCAGCTCTGATACCAACTTGTGACGCCCCCGATTTAATCATACACTAATCATACACGCAAACGTGTATGATCAAGATCAGGGACTCACGGGAAGATATCACAACACAACTCTACAAATAAAATAAGTCATACAAGCATCATATTACAAGCCAGGGGCCTCGAGGGCTCGAATACAAGAGCTCGATCATAGACTAGTCAGTGGAAGCAACAATATCTGAGTACAGACATAAGTTAAACAAGATTGCCTTAAGAAGGCTAGCACAAACTGGGATACAGATCGAAAGAGGCGCAAGCATCCTGCCTGGGATCCTCCTAAACTACTCCTGGTCGTCGTCAGCGGGATGCACGTAGTAGTAGGTGCCTCCCGAGTAGTAGTAGTAGTAGTCATCGACAGTGGCGTCTGGCTCCTGGGCTCCAATGTCTGGTCGCAGCAATCGGGTATAGAAAGGGGGAAAAGAGGGAGCAAAGCAACCGTGAGTATTCATCCAAAGTACTCGCAAGCAATGAGCTACACTATATATGTATGCATTGGTATCAAATGGATTAAGGGTATCATATGTGGACTGAACTGCAGAATGCCGGAATAAGAGGGGGATAGCTAGTACTTTCGAAGACTACGCTTCTGGTAACCTCATCTTGCAGCAGGAGAAGAGAGTAGATGGTAAGTTCACCAAGTAGCATCGTGTAGCATAATCCTAACCGATGATCCTCCCCTCGTCGCCTTGTGAGAGAGCGATCACCGGTTGTATCTGGCACTTGGAATGGTGTGTTTTATTAAGTATCCGGTTCTAGTTGTCATAAGGTCAAGGTACAACTCCAAGTCATCCTGTTACCAAAGATCACGACTATTTGAATAGATTAACTTCCCTGCAGGGGTGCACCACATAACCCAACACGCTCGATCCCATTTGGCCGGACACACTTTTCTGGGTCATGCCCGGCCTCAGAAGATCAACACGTCGCAGCCCTACATAGGCACAACAGAGAGGTCAGCAAGCCGGTCTAAATACTATGGCGCAGGGGTCTGGGCCCATCGCCCATTGCACACCTACATGTTGCGTACGCGGCTGGTGAGCAGACCTGGCCTCCCTTATACAAGAGCAGGCGTTCCAGTCCAACCCGGTGCGCGCCGCTCAGTCGCTGACGTCACGAAGGCTTCGGCTGATACCACGACGTCGAGTGCCCATAACTGTCCCCGTGTAGATAGTTAGTGCATATAGGCCAGTGGCCAGACTCAGATCAAATACCAAGATCTCGCTAAATGTGTTAAGTATCCGCGAACGCTGACCAGGGCCTGGCCCACCTCTCTCCTAGGTGGTCTCAACCTGCCCTGTCGCTCCGCCTCAAAGTAACAGTCGGGGGCCGTCGGGAACCTAGGCCCACCTCTACCGGGATGGAGCCACCTGCCCCTTCAGCCCCCATCTCCGAACATTATCATAAGTAATGTAACAGTATAAGTATATATCATATGCCCGTGATCACCTCCCGAAGTGATCACGGCCCAGTAGTATAGCATGGCAGACGGACAAGAGTGTAGGGCCACTGATGGAACACTAGCATCCTATACTAAGCATTTAGGATTGCAGGTAAAGGTAACAACAGTAGTAGCAAGGACAGGCTATGCATCAGGATAGGATAACGGGAAGCAGTAACATGCTACACTACTCTAATGCAAGAAGTAGAGAGAAGAATAGGCGATATCTGGTGATCAAAGGGGGGGCTTGCCTGGTTGCTCTGGCAAGAAGGGTTCGTCGTCGATGTAGTCGATCACAGGGGTACTGACAACGGTCTTGGGGTCTACCAGAAAGAAGTAACGGAGGGGAACAGAATAAATAACAGAGCAATGAAAGCATCACAGAGCATCACATGGCAATACGCGGTGCTAGAGGTGACCTAACGTGGTATGAGGTGATACCGGTGAAGGGGGGGAACATCTGGGAAAATATCCCCGGTGTTTCGCATTTTCGGACAGATGATTTGGAGGGGGAAAGTCGTGTGTACGCTATGCTAGGGACGTGTGACGAACGAACGGACTGCGTATTCGAGATTGTCTCGTCGTTCTGAGCAACTTTCATGTATAAAGTATTATCATCCGAGGTACGATTTATTTTATATTAATTTGCAAAGTTTTCATTGATTTTCCGAGTTACAGAATTCTTTTAATTTGAAAATAAAACAACAAAATACTTTTGTCACCTAGTGCTATTCTAGCCATAGTGTGTGCCAGTGGGGTCAGTGGGGTTGGGTTGACCCAGTCAAATATTGACAAGTCAACATATGAACAGTGTAGGGGCCACATGTCATTGACTTAGTCTTTTCTTAAAATTTATTTTTCTGTAAACTATCAGGGGATCCACATGGCATATACTAATGGACTAATCAACTAGTACTACTAATTAGACTAACTAACTAAATTAGTCCCTAAACTAGTCTACTATTTGAGCCGGCCACACACACATAGAACACACACTCACGCACACACACATAGCACACACACACACATGCACATATCACGGCCACACACACATAACACACACTCACGCACACACACACATAGCACACAAACGCACATCTCACGGCCACACACACATAGAACACACACTCACGCACACACACATAGCACACACACGCACATCTCACGGCCACACACACAGCGCCATGGCCAGCTCCAACAACAGCAGCCGGCGGCAGTAGCAGCCATGGGCGCGAGGCAAGCAGCAACGCAGTAGGCCGCAACAAGCAGGAGTGCACGTAGTGGCAAGCAGAGCAGCCCTGCTGCAAGTAACAGAACAAGGCAGCGACATCAGCTAAAACAGAGCAGTGGCAGCCGGAAGCAGCAGCGCGGCAGCGGACGGGCGCGGCCACGCGCGAGCACGGTCGGGCGCCGGTCAGGGCGCGGGCCGAGTGGCCTGTGCTGCGGACATAGGGCGTGTCGGCACGGCCAGGGCGCGCACTAGGCGGCCAGGATGCAGGGCGCGATGAGCGTAACGTGGTCGCGGTGACCGTGGCGATCGGCCGGAACTTGGGCGGCGCAATAGAGCAACGAACAGAGGGGGTTCGAGGGGAATGGGGGTGGAGCTCACAGGGGAAGGCCGAGGACGCATCCGGCAGGGCGGAGGAGCTTCGGTGAGGTAGATCGGGCGCGGGGTAGCGGCGCCTGTAGGCGAGGAAGACGCGTCGATCCCGGCGATGCAGTGCTTCCCCGCTCGAACCGGTAGAAGTAGTTGAAGGAGACGTCCATGGTGAAACTCCTGGACAACTTTTCAGGCGCCGGGGGAGTCGGTGGCCGCGACGACGACGATGTCCATGACGAGTAGCTCTCGGGCGAACTTCCGAATCGAAAGAGAGAGATGCAGAGGGATTTGGGGCTAGGGTTTTCATCTACTGGGTCGGGGCGACCTTATCCTCCTCGTGGAGGTACTGGATGCTCGACACGGCGGCCAGGGAGGCGTGGATGGCCGCCCCATCCCCCTGCTCCCACTGTAGCGAGAGGTAGCAGGAGACGTGTATATGGGTTGGGCCTCCTCCTGTAGTAGTAGGCCTAAGTGTCTAGAATTTTCTTCATTTTCTTTTCTTTTAAACTTTCTGTTTTGATTTGTTTTAGATCCAAATAAATTTGTTACATAAGAAACTTGTCTCATAAATACTTTGTAATATTATGGAACTATCAACATGGTTTCAGATTATTTTCGAAAGGCCTTAACTATTTTGTTTGCATTTTTTGAAAAGTATAACTTTGACTTGCAATTTAATTTTGAATTTGAATTCGTTTTCAATCAAAGGGAAATTAGCTTAGTAAGCATGCTGACTTGGCATCTTTAGCATGCAGTTACTGTAGCTTAATTATCTGGGTGTCACACATCATCATCATCATCATTATTATTATTATTATTATTATTATTATTATTATTATTATTGTTGTTGTTGTTGTTGCTGCTGCTGTTGTTGCTGTTGTTGCTGTTGCTGCTGTTGGTGTTGTTGTTGTTGTTGTCGTTGCTGTTGCTGTTGCTGCTGCTGCTGTTGTTTTTGTTGTTGTTGTAAACATCTTCTAAATTCATGAATATTTTTTTATATGAAACAAGATCTAATCTAAATTTGCCACCGTTTGATTTAGTTTTTGTGCAAGCGGTCGATCCCGCGCCTACTTGGTTGCCATTTGTTTGTCTTGCGTTCTTTTATTGGTTTGTTTGGCTTTATTTTTGTTAGTCCAATATAATGTCACGCTGGCAACCTGTTTCATTGTGTTGTTTCTAGGCCACGACTTAGAATTGCAAGAGACAAGAAAAGGTAAGGTCAATCGCGTTGTCCCCCATTCTGTCTAAGCTTCATCTATATGATATTTAGCAATGTCTTATCCCCTGTAACCAGAAGTTGGAAAATAGGTTCAGTTATTTCAATTGAATTAGCAGTGCTTGTATTGGAGTACTTTCCCTTTTTTTCCTCAAATCCAGGTGGAGCAGATACAGAAGTAGATGTAGATAGTGTGGGGGAATGAGTAGAAACATCTGGCAAACCTGCCAGACCATTGTCAGAAGTGCCCTTCATTTCATTATTCAGTTCTCTGTCTGCATCTGCAATCAAAATCAGTTCCTTTTCAGCCTCATCCATCTCCGCCAATCCATTGCATTCCAAACTAGGGATCTTCAGCTGTAGACCAGGAGGCTGGATATAAAAATCCTCTTGAACCAAAGGCAAGATCTGCTCCTTCCCCTTATTCATATCTACTGATGTGTTCTCATCACTAGAAGGTTTAGTAAACTCCAGACCAGTTGGGGTTGCAGAGCGTGGGATATCATTATCAGAGAGTATGACTGCTGAGGCAGGAACAAGAACCTTGGAAGCTGGAACAATAACTGAGTCAATCTTGGAGAATTTAATCCCCTCCATAGCGATCATATCAAACTGAAAGAGATCTCTATCAGCCTCAGTTGTGCCCACTGTAGCTGGGATAAAAATTATAAGATCCAGGGATCTATCTGTACAGATTTCACACACAGGCATGAGCAAAGCATCTTGAGCTACCAACACAGGCTCAGGGCCCATCTGCATTTCAGGCCCATTCAACACAAGGGGGTCCCTAATTAGGTTGGGTTGTAGAGGCCCCATCTACATGGCAGCTCCAATTACTTGCAGAATAGGGGCACCAACTGGGCCACCAACAGATTCATTTGTTGTAGCATCTTCGGAATTATTCTCCTACATTGTGACATCACTATGAATATTTATATTTCCCTTCCCTTCCTCCTGAGGTATCTACTGGTTTTCCAAATTAAGGGGCTCCATGAGGTCTTATTGTTCCAGGAATTCTCCCTCCTGTAATTCAACATCCACAAGTTTAGCAGGTTGTGGTGGAAGAGCCCAATGGCCATCCCGCCAATCATCATCATGTACATCAACTTCTACATTCTCAACAGGTGCATGAGCAGCAACATGCCCAACAAAAACTGCTTGGTTTGGATGGTGATGATGTTCATTTGGAACTGGGTGAGGGTTTTCATTGGGAGGAAAAGGAACCTCCTCAGTAGGTCCACCTCCAGGAATTTCCTGTTGCAGAATAATTACTGGAACAACCCAGCATTCCCCCGGGAAACCATCAACTTTGGATTGAATAATACTTGCAGGAATGAGGGATAGAGCTTAAACTCTGACCTTGACCATAATAGCAGGTCTAGTACTTTTTTCTCAGTCCCAAGTGGTTAACTTACCAAAGCTTTTAACATCATTTGCTATCTCTGTGAAATTCCTCAAATCCTGATGGAAACCCACCAACAACAGCCAAGCATTCCTATTCAAATGATACCTTCTCCAATTCATACCCTCATCATGCATGGGGCTCAAAAACAATGTGGATGTCATCATACTGATGTAGGCTTTGTCTAATCAGAGCTTCCAGATCAAAAACAGATTTCATTATGACATATGCTTGGCCTAGAGGGCATTTACTAATCTCCTTAAAACCAAGTCTTTTCCCATGAAAAAACCCTTGCAAGATTTATGTAACATTAGCAAAGTACACTTCTCCATTTGGCATCGGCACTAAGAATCCCTATATCATCATTCTCATCATGGAAATGAGAACTGATAACTCGCACCTGAGCAGGACGACCTTGAACCTTCATCGCTTGATGCCCCGGGGGAGGAACGAGGTTGGGTCAAAGGGGAACATCGCCATTGGATCTTCGTCGTCGCCATCTGGAGCAGAGGGTGAAGCAGGGGGGGTGAGCAGGGCGGGGAGGGGCAGGGGAGCTGGTAGGTACGGAATGAAGAGGAGGAGAAGCCGTGGAGGCCACCACCTTTGTGGTGAAACCTTTAATTTTGGAAATCTCAACGCAATCCCCTCCCTCCAAAATAGTTGTCTCTGTAATCCCCGCCTTTAGCCTCCATTCAGTCAACAAGGGCAAGTTGACTACTTTATTAGTATTAGGAAGTCCTGCCTTCGATTGCTGTTGATTAGATTGAATCCCCTGATTTGAATGAGTTACGAAAGACCAGTAGTCCCGAGCAATGTGAGCCCATCCCAAACACTTTCTGCAATGAATCTTGTTATTGCAGCTGGGCCTACTTGAAAGTGCTAGTTATCGACTAGAGGGGGGTGAATAGTCGATTTTTATGAAAGTCTTCAAACCACGAGGTCTTTGAAGACAAACGACCAAATGGAACATTTATGATATGCAGCGGAAGATAAACTATTCTAGACAGACCATAGTCAAGTAAGCAATATAATGAAAGCATGAAGACTAATAGCAGCTAGGTAGTACGGATCGGAATGGAACACAGTATGAAGCCAAACAGGTAATAGTCTTTGCACAGTGAATTCAAACAGATCAGGCAAACGAGCAATGACTTCACAAAGACAAACTGAAATGTAAAGGAGGTGGGGAAATAGAACCAGTAGCTTGATGGAGACAAGGATTTGATAGACCAATTCTAGTTGCTGTGACAACTGTATGTTTGGTTAGGGAGGCTGAGATTGAACTTAGAAGACCACGTCTTCACCTTATTCCCCTTGAGCTAAGGACACATAGTCCTCGCCCAATCACTCTGGTAAGTCTTCAAGGTAGACTTCCAAACCTTCACAGACTCCGTTCACTGGCGATCCACAATGACTCTTAGATCCTCAAAACGTGACGCCTAACCGACTGGAGTATGCACAGTCCTCAAGTGTAACAAGTCTTTAGGTTACACGGACAGAAAGACTTCAGTGATGCCTAACACTCTTTGGCTCTGGGTGTTTTGGGCTTTGTCCTCTCAAGGATTTCTCTCTCAAAGGATTCAGAGGTGGGTTGCTCTCAAACGACAAAAGCCGTGCACTAACTCTGAGCAGCCACCAATTTATGGTGGAGGGGGTGGGCTATTTATAGCTAGCAGGCAACCCGACATGATATCACTAATGTAGGATGCTGCTAACGCGACACTACGATCAAAGACCCTTCGAGAAACTACGTGCGATGCAATAATCATAAACGGTGCTGTATGAAAACCGTCAGAAATGTGTAAAACATTTGCGATGACGGATGCATCAAACACGGTTCAGGTTTTAGTTGCGTGTGCGATGAATGGCATACAGTTCAGTTCAATTAACTGTTTGTGATGAGGAGGAACAAAAGAAATGGGTAGCCAGATGAAGGCGTGTGCGATATACAGCATACAGTTCACTCAGATGAACTGTTTGTGATTAGGCAACACAAAAGAAATGGTCAGCCAGATCAAGGTGTGTGTGATATACGGCATGCGGTTCACTCGGATGAATTGTTTGCGTTGAGACATGAGAACAGAAACGGTTCAACTTAACAAGATGTGTGTGATACGCGGCAAACAAGTCCGTAATCAGAAATGTGTGTGAAGACCGATAATAACATAGACGATTGCTGCTAATAAGACGTGTGTGTTGTGTGATGGGATTGCATACAGAACAACAACAACAACATATATATATATATATAAAGAGAGAGAGAGAGACACACACACACACACTTATAAGGACATGCTTTCATAACCAAATTAAACATCCACTTACATAGGTGGCTACTACAACCATGGCATTTGCACACACCAAACTATTACATGCATAATTACATAGGTGGCTACCATACACATGACATTTCCACACACACTGATACGTCTCCAATGTATCTATAATTTTTTATTGTTCCATGCTATTATATTATCTGTTTTGGATGTTTAATGGGCATTAATATACCTTTCTATATTATTTTTGGGACTAACCTATTAACCAAAGGCCCAGTGCAAATTGCTGTTTTTTTGCCTATTTCAGTGTTTCGCAGAAAAGGAATATCAAACGGAATCAAACCTTCGGGAGAGTTATTTTTGGAACAAATGTGATCCAGGAGACTTGGAGTGGACGTCAAGAAATAAGCGAGGAGGCCACGAGGCAAGAGGGCGCGCCCAGGGGGGTAGGCGCGCCCCCACCCTAGTGGGCCCCTCGCAGCTCCACCGACGTACTTGTTCCTCCTATATATACCCATATACCCCGAAAACATCCAGGAGCACCAAGAAACCCTATTTCCACCGCCGCAACCTTCTGTACCCATGAGATCCCATCTTGGGGCCTTTTCCGGCGCTCCACCGGAGGGGGAATCGATCACGAAGGGCTTCTACATCAACACCATAGCCTCTCCGATGATGTGTGAGTAGTTTACCATAGACCTTCAGGTCCATAGTTATTAGCTAGACGGCTTCTCTCTCTTTGGATCTCAATACAAAGTTCTCCTTGATTCTGTTGGAGATCTATTCAATGTAATTCTTTTTGCGGTGTGTTTGTTGAGATCTGATGAATTGTGAGTTTATGATCAAGATTATCTATGAACAATATTTGATTTTTCTCTGAAATCTTTTATGCATGATTTAAGTATCTTTGCAAGTCTCTTCGAATTATCAGTTTGGTTTGGCCTACTAGATTGATCTTTCTTTCAATGGGAGATGTTCTTAGCTTTGGGTTCAATCTTGTGGTGTCCTTTCCCAGTGACAGCAGGGGCAGCAAGGCACGTATTGTATTTTTGCCATCGAGGATAAAAAGATGGGGTTTATATCATATTGCTTGAGTTTATCCCTCTACATCATGTCATCTTGCCTAATGCGTTACTATGTTCTTATGAACTTAATACTCTAGATGGATGCAGGATAGCGGTCGATGTGTGGAGTAATAGTAGTAGATGCAGAATCGTTTCGGTCTACTTGTCGCGGACGTGATGCCTATATACATGATCATGCCTAGATATTCTCATAACTATGCGCTTTTCTATCAATTGCTCGATAGTAATTTTTTCACCCACCGTAGAATTTGATATCTTCAGAGAAGCCACTAGTGAAACCTATGGCCCCAGGTCTATCTCCCATCATATTATTTTCCTATCTATTTACTATTTTTATCACCGTTTTTTATTTCAATCTTTATTTTCCAATCTATACACCAAAAATACCAAAAATATTTATCTTATTTTCTCTATCAGATCTCACTTTCGTAAGTGACTGCGAAGGGATTGACAACCCCTTTATCGCGTTGGTTGCGAGGTTCTTGTTTGTTTGTGCAGGTACTAGGCGACTTGTGTGTTACTTCCTACTGGATTGATACCTTGGTTCTCAAAAATGAGGGAAATACTTACACTACTTTGTTGCATCACCCTTTCCTCTTCAAGGGAAAACCAACGCATGCTCAAGAGGTAGCAAGAAGGATTTCTGGCGCCGTTGCCGGGAAGGTTGCATCAAGTCAAGACATACCAAGTACCCATCACAAACTCTTATCCCTCGCATTACATTATTTGCCATTTGCCTCTCGTTTTCCTCTCCCCCACTTCACCCTTGCCGTTTTATTTGCCCTCTTTTCTGTTCGCCCCTTTTCCGCCCTTATTTTTGCTTGCTTCTTGTGTACTTGTGTGTTGGATTGTTTGCCGCGATGGCTCTACCAAAAAGCGTTGATCCTCACCTTAGAAGGTTGGAAGAAATTGAAAACAACGTTAGAAGTTTTATGTCCTTGTAGTTTGAGCATAATAATTTCTTCAGAAATGAGCTTAAAGAACAAAAAAGTTTTATGGGGTACATGAATAAAGAGCTCAATGATATGTCTAAAGAATTTTATGGTTTGAAATCTCAGTTTACTCATCTTGAAAACTTAATAGCCCAAATTTCAGATAAGCAGGCCACCTTAGTCAATAAAATTGCCCCCAAACCGGAAGAACTACACGATAATAAGGATGAAGATCTAAAAGTGATTGATGTATCTCCTATTAAATCTTTGTTTTGCAATATGAATCTTGATAATGATGGGACTGGAGATGAGTCAACTTTAGCTAAAAGGCGTCCCAATGATTCGGAGTTTTTAGATCTTGATGCAAAAATTGGTAAAAGTGGGATTGAAGAGGTCAAAACTTTATATAGCAATGAACCCACTATTTTGGATTTCAAGGAATTTAATTATGATAATTGCTATTTGATAAATTGTATTTCCTTGTTACAATCCGTGCTAAATTTTCCTCATGCTTATGATCAAAATAAAGCTTTTACCAAACATATTGTTGATGCTTTAATGAAAGGGGGATGTGCTGCAAGGCGATTAAGTTGGGTAACGCCAGGGTTTTCCCAGTCACGACGTTGTAAAACGACGGCCAGTGAATTGTAATACGACTCACTATAGGGCGAATTCGAGCTCGGTACCCGGGGATCATGAATGCTATACTTTATGTGATTTGGGTGATAGTGTTTCCATGATTCCAAAAACTTTGTGTGATGTGTTAGGTTTCCGTGAATTTGATGATTGTTCTTTAAAATTGCATCTTGCGGATTCCACTATTAAGAAACCTATGGGAAGGATTAATGATGTTCTTATTGTTGCAAATAGGAATTATGTTCCCGTAGATTTCATTGTTCTTGATATAGATTGCAATCCTTCATGTCCTATTAATCTTGATAGACCTTTCCTTAGAACGATTGGTGCAATTATTGATATGAAAGAAGGAAACATTAGATTCCAATTTCCATTAAGGAAAGGCATGGGACACTTTCCTATAAAGAAAATTAAATTACCTTGTGAATCTATTATGAGAGCCACTTATGGATTGAATACCAAAGATGACAATACTTATATCTATTCTTGTTTTTATGCCTAGCTAGGGGCGTTAAACGATAGTGCTTATTGGGAGGCAACCCAATTTTATTTTTGTTTCTTGGTTTTTGTTAATGTTTAGTAATAAATAATTCATCTAGCTTCTATTTATATGTGGTTTTATGTTTTTAATTAGTGTTTGTGCCAAGTAGAACCTTTGGGAAGACTTGGGGGAAGTTTTTGCGATCTTGCTGTAAAAAACAGAAACTTTAGTGCTCACGAGACATGCTGCCATTTTTTTACTGGAGAGTGAGATTAGGTTGATTATTTTTGCATATGATTAATACACAAATTCCTCACGTCCAGCAATTTATTTCATAATTTTTGGGGTTACATAAGTATTCGAAACCTACAGATTACTACAGACTGTTCTGTTTTTGACAGATTCTGTTTTTCGTGTGTTGTTTGCTTATTTTGATGAATCTATGGCTAGTATCGGGGGTATGAACCATAGAGAAGTTGTAATACAGTATGTTCAACACCAATATAATAAATAATGAGTTCATTACAGTACCTTGAAGTGGTGGCTTATTTTCTTATACTAACAAAACTCATGAAATTTTCTGTTGAGTTTTGTGTTATGAACTTTTCATGTTTTGGGTAAAGATTTGATGGGTTTTGGAATAAGGAGTGGCAACAGCCTAAGCTTGAGGATGCCCAAGGCACCCCAAGGTAAAATTCAAGGACAACCAAAAGCCTAAGCTTGGGTATGCCCCGGAAGGCATCCCCTGTTTCGTCTTTGTCTATGGGTAACTTTACTTGAGGCTATATTTTTATTCACCACATGATATGTGTTTTTCTTGGAGCGTCTTGTATGATTTGAGTCTTTGATTTTTATTTTACCACAATCATCCTTGCTATAAACACCATTTGTAGAGACACACATGAATCGGAATTTATTAGAATACTCCATGTGCTTCACTTATATCTTTTGAGCTAGAAAATTTTGCTCTAGTGCTTCATTTATATCTTTAAGAGCATGGTGGTGGTTTTATTTTATAGAAATTATTGATCTCTCATGCTTCACTTATATCATTTTGAGAGCCTTTTAGAACAGCATGGTAATTTTCTTTGGCTATAAAATTAGTCCTAATATGATAGGCATCCAAGATGGGTATAATAAAAACTATCATAAAAGTGCATTGAATACTA
The DNA here is from genome assembly GCF_003073215.2 of Triticum urartu. Classification (NCBI taxonomy): domain Eukaryota; kingdom Viridiplantae; phylum Streptophyta; class Magnoliopsida; order Poales; family Poaceae; genus Triticum; species Triticum urartu. Next base: position 281,327,055 of record NC_053023.1, read on the forward strand.
TGAGAAGTTTGATACATGATAATTGTTTTGAGATATGAAGATGGTGATATTAGAGTCATGATAGTTGAGTAGTTGTGAATTTGAGAAATACTTGTTTTAAAGTTTGTGATTCCCGTACCATGCACGTATGGTGAACCGTTATGTGATGAAGTCGGAGCATGATTTATTTATTGATTGTCTTCCTTATGAGTGGCGGTCAGGGATGAGAGATGCTCTTTTCCTACCAATCTACCCCCCCCTAGGAGCATGCGCGTAGTACTTTGTTTCGATAACTAATAGATTTTTGCAATAAGTATATGAGTTCTTTATGACTAAAGTTGAGTCCATGGATTATACACACTCTCACCCTTCCACCATTGTTAGCCTCTCTAGTATAGCGCAACTTTCGCCGGTACCATACACCCACCATATACCTTCCTCAAAACAGCCACCATACCTACCTATTATGGCATTTCCATAGCCATTCCGAGATATATTGCCATGCAACTTACCACCGTTCCGTTTGTTATGATATGCTTCATCATTGTCATATTGCTTTGCATGATCATGTAGTTGACATCGTATTTGTTGCAAAGCCACCTTTATAATTATTTCATACATGTAACTCTTGACTCATTGCACATCCCGGTACACCGCCGGAGGCATTCACATAGAGTCGTATTTTGTTCTACTATCGAGTTGTAAGTAAATAAAAGTGTGATGATCATCATTATTAGAGCATTGTCCCAAGTGAGGAAAGGATGATGGAGACTATGATTCCCCCACAAGTCAGGATGAGACTCCAGACGAATTCTATAAAAAAAGAGAAAGAAGAAAAAGAAATGAGAGAAACAGAGAGAAGGGACAATGCTACTATCATTTTACCACACTTGTGCTTCAATGTAGCATCATGATCTTCATGATATAGTCTCCTATGTTGTCACTTTCATATACTATTGGGAATTTTACATTATAGAACTTGGCTTGTATATTCTAATGATGGGCTTCCTCAAAATGCCCTAGGTCTTCATGAGCAAGCAAGTTGGATGCACACCCACTTAGTTCTTTTGTTGAGCTTTCATACACTTATAACTCTAGTGCATCTGTTGCATGGCGATCCCTACTCACTCACATTGATATCTATTGATGGGTGAGGGAGTCCTGGATTAGGGGGTGTTCGGGTAGCCGGACTATACCTTCAGCCGGACTCCTGGACTATGAAGATACAAGATTGAAGACTTCGTCCCATGTCCGGATGGGACTTTCCTTGGCATGGAAGGCAAGCATGGCGATGCGGATATTCAAGATCTCCTACCCTTGTAACCGACTCTGTGTAACCCTAACCCTATCCGGTGTCTATATAAACCGGAAGGTAGTAGTCCGTAGGACATCAACTCCAAATACAACAATCATAACGTAGGCTAGCTTCTAGGGTTTAGCCTCCTTGATCTCGTGGTAGATCTACTCTTGTACTACCCATATCATCAATATTAATCAAGCAGGACGTAGGGTTTTACCTCCGTCAAGAGGGCCCGAACCTGGGTAAAACATCATGTTCCCTGCCTCCTGTTACCATCCGGCCTAGACGCACAGTTCGGGACCCCCTACCCGAGATCCGCCGGTTTTGACACCGACATTGGTGCTTTCATTGAAAGTTCCTCTGTGCCGTCACAATCAGGAAGGATGCCTCCTCCCGTCTTTAAAGACGGCGCCGTTGCTAAGGGAGCCTTGGCTGTCGGCCAAACCCTCCGGCTAGGTGGTTTCCTCATGACCGCCTGTTCGGCTGTTGCGCCGACGGTGACCTCTCGGGTCATCAAAAGCAACCTACACGTCAGCTCGGAGCTCGTCGAGCAGCTAGATCTGATGGAGCTCTCTTCCGTAAACGAGCTCTTGGATCGCATCGCCGCCTTGGGGGTCGCTACGGATTACAACCAGGTTGGGCTTAAACCTGATCTAAGAGAAATTAACTCTCCCCAAGTCACCCACCATGTTGCCGTGGTAGAGACGTTGTGCGGCAACCTTTCATCTATTTTAAGGACTAGCTACGTTCAAATTCCCAACCCCTCCAAGCCGGATACCCATGGAGGGGGAGGTATAACTCAAGACCCGAGCTTAGGATCAGGCAATGAGCCAGATTCACTGGACAACATCCAAGAATCCGAACTTCAGAGTTCAGAAACTCTTCGGCCTCCGAATCTTGGATTGGGTGAGGTTTCATATTCAACGACACCCGCCCACCAAATCATAAGCGATCTCTCCCAAATCAGGCAGAGGCCAGAGGAAACAGTACATCATTACTGGGCCAGATTCCTCCTGGTTATGAACAGGATAAAGGACTGCCACGAGGAAGACGCAATCTCAATTTTTTTGCGGTAATTGCACGGACAAGGGAATCCTTAACGCCGTAAGTCGTCGTGATATCACACACTTCGCTGACTTGGCGTCCATAGTACAAAAATACTGTGCGATGGAAAGCGCCTGGAAAACCAAAATAAATTTTTGGGATAATCCGGCCTTGAATAATAATCCCGTCCGAACTAAGAGGGTGCATCATCACAAGACACCCGGGATAAGCACCAAAAAGCCAAAACCCTCTACAGGGCATGGAACCATACTGGAAAGATGGCTTGATGGACCCTGTAGAATTCACAGTACAGAGGACGCCACACCAACTCACAGCCTTAGAGCATGTTGGATACTCCGGCAAGTGGCCAAAATCGGCGAGGACCTCTTAATTCCGGAGGCCGCAGAAAGCCAGCCCAAGGACACCAGTACCGTTCTCACAGTCTTCGAGACTTTCGCATCAAACAATGTGCGAAAAAGAACACTCCACAGCCTCGCCGAAGTCTATCAAGTTGCAACAATAAATCCATGGAGCGACACTGCCATTACCTTCAACGCAAGTGATGAACCTAGATTCTGAACAGCCCGAGCACCAGGCGCATTGGTCCTCAGTCCCATAGTGGACGGCTTTCGCCTCACCAAGGTGCTCATGGATGGAGGCAGCGGACTGAACCTCATTTATGAGGAAACCCTTAAAAAAATGGAAATAGACTGGAACCGCGTCGAGCGAAGCAGCACAACCTTTGGAGGAATAATCCCCAGTCAGGAAGCGCGCTGCACAGGAAAAATCACACTAGATGTGGTGTTCGGCACGCCAGATAATTACAGGTCCGAAGAAGTCACATTTCAGGTGGCCCCGTTTAAGAGCGGATATCACGCTTTACTAGGGCGGGAAGCATTCACAATCTTCCAAGCAATACCCCATTACGGGTACATGAAGCTTAAGATGCCCGGGCCGAATGGAATTATCACTCTAGCTAGTGATCCGGACATAGCACTCCGTGCCGAAAACAAGACGGCCGCATTAGCCCTTGAGGCGCTATCCGAAGCCTTAGCGGCCGAGGAACTGACTGCGCTACGCTCCACGGTTAACAGGGATGATGTGATACTCGATAAGAGATCCAAATCCACATCCTTCAAGCCAGCCGACGAAATAGTCAAATTCCAGGTCCATCCAATGGACCCCAATAAAACAGCTTCAATCGGGGCATGACTGAACCCTGATGCAGACGCCGCACTGCAAGAGTTCCTACGAGAGAACTAGGACATCTTCGCCTGGCACCCTTCAGACATGCCAGGGATCCCACGCAGGCTGGCCAAACACAGCTTAAATATCCTAAAAGGATTTAAACCTATCAAACAAGCCCTTCGACGTTTTTCTGAACCCAAGAGACAGGCTATGGGAGAGGAGCTAGCCAAGCTATTGGAGGCCGGATTCATCAGAGACATAAAACATCCGGACTGGCTAGCAAACCTGGTGATGGTACCAAAGAAGGACAAATCTTGGTGCCTGTGTGTCGATTTTAAAGACCTTAACAAGGCTTGCCCAAAGGATCCCTTCCCCCTCCCCCGCATCGATCAAATTATCGATGCTACCGCAGGACACGATTTGTTGTGTTTCCTCGACGCATACTCCGGTTACCATCAAATCAAGATGGCAGAATCAGACCAAGCTGCAACAGCATTCACCACACCATACGGCCCATTCTGCTTCAACACAATGCCCTTCGGGCTGAAAAACACCGGCGCAACATATCAGCGCATGATCCAGACATGTCTGGCAAACTAGATCGGCAAAACAGTGGAGGAATATGTGGATGATGTGGTCGTCAAATCAAGACATGTCGAATCCCTAGTAAACGACTTGAGGCTTACATTCGATAACCTCCGACAATACGACATCAAGCTCAACCCAGAAAAATGCGTCTTCGGCGTTCCAGCCGGAAAGCTCTTGGGCTTCATTGTATCCGGTAGAGGAATTGAAGCAAACCCAGCCAAGATCCGAGCTTTGTCACAATTGGATGTCCCAAAGGACCTTAAACAAATACAAAAATTAACCGGGTGCGTGGCAGCTTTAAGCCGCTTCATCTCCTGCTTGGGAGAAAAGGCACTACCCCTTTATCGCCTCCTTCGGCGCACCGAACACTTCAAGTGGACGGATCACGCCACGGCCGGACTTGATGAAATAAAAGCCATATTGGCAACAAACCCAGTCCTGGCCGCGCCAATCACCGGCGAACCAATGTTATTGTACATTGCAGCAACACACCAAGTTGTCAGCGCAGTGCTCGTTGTCGAGCGGGAAACGGACGGACACAAATTCCCCCTTCAAAGGCCGGTCTACTACGTGTCCACTGTCCTCACTCCATGCAAATCACGGTACCCGCATTATCACAAGATTGCATACGCGGTATTCATGGCATCCCGGAAGCTACGACACTACTTTTAAGAGTGTTCCATAACAGTAGCCTCGGAAGTGCCACTAAACGATATTATCAACAACCGTGATGCAACGGGCCGGATTGCAAAATGGGCCATCGAGCTTCTCCCATTCGATATAACCTATAAGCCACGGCGAGCTATTAAATCGCAAGTTTTGGCCGACTTCGTCGCAGAATGGACGGAGGCCGAGCTCCCTAAAGAGTACAGCACATATTCAAATTGGATTATGCATTTGACGGCTCCAAAATGTTGGCCGGACTGGGGGCCGGCATCGTCCTGACGTCCCCCATAGGAGACACAGTCCAATATGTGCTCCAGATCATGTACACAGATTCCAACAATGCAGCCGAATATGAGGCCCTCCTACATGGTCTCCGGATAGCAGTATCCATGGGTATCCAGCGCCTAGAGGTACGCGGGGATTCAAACCTCGCGATATCCCAAATAAATGGAGACTTCGACCCCAAGGACCCAAAAATGGTAGCTTACCGCAACACCGTCCTAAAAATGTCAGCTCGGTTTGAAGGGCTGGAGTTTCACCATATAGCCCGAGAAAACAATCAAGCAGCGGACGTCCTGGCACGCATCAGAGCAAAACGCGATGCAGTCCCCCCAACATCTTTTTGGAAAGATTGTTCAAGCCATCCGTAGCATGGGAGGGGGAACCCGCAAATAACAGCCCGGACCCAGCCGCACCACTCGACACCGAACAATCTGACACAATTGGAGGCTCTGCCAATGAAATTACACCTTCAGCCCACGTAATAATGGCGGTTATCGCCCCGTGGACAGAACCATTCCTATCCTACCTTACTAGGCAGGAACTTCCGGAGGACCAAAACGAGGCCCGCTGCATAGTGCGGCGATCTAAAGCCTATAGAGTCCATGAGGGAGAGCTTTATAAGAAAAGCACTACCGGAGTCCTTCAAAGGTGCATCTCTGAAGAGGAAGGGTGGAACCTTCTGGCTAAAATTCATGTCGGACTCGGTGGTCACCACGCCGCTGCTCGGTCCCTTGTTAGCAAGGCTTTCCGTACAGGCTTTTATTGGCCGACGGCCCGGGCAGACGCTCAGGACCTAGTCCAACGATGCGCTGGTTGCCATCTTTTTGCCAACCAAAGCCATATGCCACCCACCGCACTCCAAACTATACCCATCACCTGGCCTTTTGTGGTCTGGGGGCTTGACATGGTCGGACCCCTTAAAGGTGGGACCGATAGGAAAAAATACTTACTGGTCATGGTGGATAAGTTCACCAAATGGATAGAAGCCAAGCCTGTTAAAATGGCCGAATCCGGACCTGTGATAGACTTCATATCCGGGGTTGTACACCGTTATGGCGTCCCCCACAGCATTATAACCTATAACGGTACAAAATTTACCGCCGACGAGGTAAAACTCTGGTGCAAAAACATGGGCATCAAGCTCGATTATGCTACTGTCTATCACCCACAAACCAACGGCCAGGTCGAACGCGCAAATGGTCTTATCATGAGCGGCATTAAACCCAGACTGGTGCGGTCCCTCAAGGAATCTAACACACACCGGGTAGAGGAGCTCGACTCTGTGCTATGGGGGCTGCGGACCACGCCAAATCGCACCACCAGGTACACACCATTTTTTATGGTGTACGGCGCGGAAGCAGTTCTTCCCTGCGACATAATTCATGACTCACCTAGAGTGTGCATGTATGAAGAAAGAGAAGCCGAGCTCGATCGGCAGGACAACTTGGACGCCTTGGAGGAGGAGCGCAATGTGGCAAAAGCCCGTTCCGCATTTTATCAACAGCAGGCCCGAAGATATCAAAGCAGAGAAGTACGGGCCAAAAATTACAATGTTGGCGAACTAGTTCTATGCCTACCGGATAAGAAAAAGGACAAACTCAAGCCCAAGTGGGAAGGTCCATTCATAACCGACCAAGTCCTGACAGGTGGGGCGTACCGCCTGCGAGATGCGTTGAACAACCGACTCGAGCCGAACCCGTGGAACGCCACCCGTCTCCGAAGATTCTATGCCTAGCGCCGGACTCTGTGTTCGTCTCCTTCCTCTGTTCATCCCTTTTTGTATTTTTCTATCTTACATTTCTCTCCTTCCCATTTTTTTTCTTTCATAGCCCTTAAAGGCTCATCTAGTGACGCGCCACTTGCGCTCATTAAACCTGGGGGCTTCTTTAAGAGAAGCTTATTTATACGGGCTTCACGCCCAACACATGCGTCAAACTTCCGCATGTACCTTTTCTTCACCATTATATGCATCGATATGACTTACGTTTTGGCCAAGCTGGGTTGCCTGGCTCCTGTGCTTACCCCTACGTTCCCGATAGTTCGGCTAGGCGGTAAAGGGAGCACCTATGCGATTGTTACTGCCGGGTCAGCCGGATGTGTACCTCAGACTGGGTGAAGCCGAAAGCTAGCGTTCTTAAGGGAATATTCGGACGGTGAAATAAAAGATGATCTTTTTACTCATTTTATGCGCCCCCAGATGCTTTTTCTGCGTCTTTTCACGCAGTCCAGACATGCACTTTAGGGCATGCCTCCCAGCGAAAGGAACCCTTAACGGAACTATTCTCTCTGGAAGATGTTTCTTACTAACCATGTAATATAACATAACTAGTTGGGCACTTGTCTGATAAAGCACTAATGACCCCTACGCCTAGTCTCCACGCATACCCCGGTTCTTATATAACCGCTATGGTATTCGGACACACTCCGGACCGTCAGGCCCCGAGGTTGAAGCGAAAAGGTCGGCAACGACAAACGATCTACAATCCGGCTAGAAGGCATTACACATGTCAATTCAAAATTACATAGTCATTCTGACTGATTGTATTCCTCTTCTATACCATCTAACAGGCTTTCTAATTTACAGTCCTGCTGGGAATACTTCGCGGCTAACTCTACTTGGCCGTATACTAAGCTTACAGGGATCTCCTTCCCGTCAGGCCCCACTGGTCCGACCTCGGCCATGTGGTTTGGGTCAGACTTCGTAAAACGGGTCTTCACCATGGCCCAGGCCTCCCTAGCGCCTTGTCGGCAGGCCGATATCTTCCACAACTAGAAGCACCGCCGAGCTCCCTTCAGCTTCTCCGCAAGCTCTCCAAGGCCCTCGGGCATGGAGTGGGCAGGCCATAAGGCTTGGGCAACGCCTTGCATCGCGTGCCGAATTCGCTCGTGTAGTTGCATGAGTTCGGGAAGAAGGTCACCCGTAGAACCGGGTATCTCCTCTGCAGGACGACCTGTGAGCATACCTACAGACATTACTCTGTTAGTCGACTTCCTCGCCGAACTCTTTTTTCAAAGTTCGTTCAGGCACTTACTAAATATGCCACGTCGAAGCTGCTGATTCTCCTTCGTGGAGTTCGACAGCTGGCCACGAACATCTTTCAGTTTGACGTCCAGCCTGGTGTTGGCATCCTAAAGATCATTCTTCTCTCGCCTCACCTTTGTCAACGTACTCTCACCGGCCTTTAGCCGGCGTAAGAGTTGTTGCTTTTCCGGATCGAGTCCGGCGCCATCTGCAACATGATTTGTCAGATTTGCACCCACACCGCACAATACTAATCTTTCGAAGTGTATCTTACCTGAGGGGGACTCTTTGGGCTCCCCTGCCGCGGCTAGTGCGGCCTCTAGTTGGGCCTTGCACTTTTCCAGCTCCTGGGACAGTACAGTATTCTTCTCTATAAGAACCTGCATATTAAATGATCCTTAAATCAGTTGCTCTACCTGTTTCAAGTCTCGGGGGCTACTGGTATATATATATTTGACCAAAATTTTCTTACCCGTATGTCTTTTACATACTGCTCCGTGGCTCTGGCTAAACCATTTTGAGCGGCACGGGGGTACGCATCTCCCGAATTAAAGGCATCTAAAGCCTCTTGGGAGAAACAAGCGTCGCGCAGAACTGTCCGGCGACGCCTGTGGTTCATGGCACTCTCCACTTCAGAATTTGTGGCAGACAGCCTGTCCGCATCCTCTGTCGGAGGAGCGTCCGGTGCGCGCCTTGTGCTCGCCTCCGCTTCCTGGCCAGACGTTGGAGCCTGGCTGGTGGAGGCGCGACTGGCAACCTCTCCGGATGTAGTCCGGCGAGGTCTCTTCGTTCTGAAGATAGCATGAACGTTAATATGCCCTGACAGAATAACACCAGGGAAACAGAGGGTGCGTTATACCTTTGCGCCAGCATCTCAGTCCGGACTACATTCCTTTTTGCCCCACGGGGCCCTGCGGCCCCTCATTGGCTAGCCGCCGCAGGTTCCGCCTCCTGCCTCAGAAATCTCCCCTGCAAAACACGGTTGTCGTCAGAAACACCGGAATACGTGAGAGTGGAATCTCTCTCAAGGGAATGAGACTTCGGTTTCTGTCACCTGGTAGGCCGGGATTAACCCTGGGTAATCAGCCGTGATGGCTACCAAGGTATTGTCCTTGCTTAGCTGATGGAACACCCCGTCGATAAGCTCCACCGATATGTCCGGATCCTCTTCGGAGTCCGGATCGAGGGACCGTTCTGGGTCCTCGGGCTGTGGAGGGCGGCTGTTTATATCCTTTACGACCTATCGCAGTTCCTGCAGTGAAGTCGTTAGACTACATATCTAACCGTGGGAGCCGAGGAGCGTTACATTACAAAAATCGGACATTATTCCTACAGGTACACAGGATTTGGAGAAGAACCCGCCTTGCAATGCCAAACAATCTGCGCACCGGACTTGTCATCATTGAAGCCTAGTTCGGGGGCTACTGAGGGAGTCCTGGATTAGGGGGTGTTCGGGTAGCCGGACTATACCTTCAGCCGAACTCCTGGACTATGAAGATGCAAGATTGAAGACTTCGTCCCGTGTCCGGATGGGACTTTCCTTGGCGTGAAAGGCAAGCTTGGCGATGCGGATATTCAAGATCTCCTACCCTTGTAACCAACTCTATGTAACCCTAACCCTATCCGGTGTCTATATAAACCGGAGGGTAGTAGTCCGTAGGACATCAACTCCATATACAACAATCATACCGTAGGCTAGCTTCTAGGGTTTAGCCTCCTTGATCTCGTGGTAGATCTACTCTTGTACTACCCATATCATCAATATTAATCAAGTAGGACATAGGGTTTTACCTCCATCAAGAGAGCCCGAACCTGGGTAAAACATCGTGTTCCCTGCCTCCTGTTACCATCCAGCCTAGACGCACAGTTCGGGACCCCCTACCCGAGATCCGCCGGTTTTGACACCGACAATGGGCATCTCCATAGCCCGTTGATATGCCTAGTTGCTGTGAGACTGTCTTCTCCTTTTTTTGTCTTCTCCCCAACCACCATTATATTCCACCTATAGTACTATGTCCTTGGCTCACGCTCATGTATTGCGTGGAGATTGAAAAAGTTTGAGAACATCAAAAGTATGAAACAATTGCTTGGCTTGTCATCAGGGTTGTGCATGATTGAAATATTTTGTGTGGTGAAGATAGAGCATAGCCAGACTATATGATTTTGTAGGGATAATTTTCTTTGGCCATGTTATTTTGAGAAGACATGATTCTTTGTTAGTATGCTTGAAGTATTATTATTTTTATGTCAATATTAAACTTTTGTCTTGAATCTTTCACATCTGAACATTCATGCCACAATAAAGGAAATTACATTAAGAATTATTCTAGGTAGCATTCCACTTCGAAAATTCTGTTTTTATCATTTACCTACTCGAGGACGAGCAGGAATTAAGCTTGGGGATGCTTGATATGTCTCCAACCTATCTATAATTTTTGATTGTTCCATGCTATTATATTATCTGTTTTTGATGTTTAACGGGAATTAATATACCTTTTTATATTATTTTTGGGACTAACCTATTAACCAAAGGCCCAGTGCAAATTGCTATTTTTTTCCTATTTCAGTGTTTTGCAGAAAAGGAATATCAAACGGAATGAAACCTTCAGGAGAGTTATTTTTGGAACGAACGTGATCCAGGAGACTTGGAGTGGATGTCAAGAAATAAGCGAGGAGGCCACGAGGCAGGACGGCACGCCCAAGGGGGTAGGCGCGCCCCCACCCTCGTGGGCCCCTCGTATCTCCACCAACGTACTTCTTCCTCCTATATATACCCATATACCCCGAAAACATCCAGGAGCACCACGAAACCCTATTTCCACCACCACAACCTTCTGTACCCGTGAGATCCCATCTTGGGGCCTTTTCCGGCGCTTCGCCGGAGGGGGAATCGATCACGGAGGGCTTCTACATCAACACCATAGCCTCTCCGATGATGTGTGAGTAGTTTACCACAGACCTTCGGGTCCATAGTTATTAGCTAGATGGCTTCTTCTCTCTCTCTCTCTTTGGATCTCAATACAAACTTCTCCTCGATTCTCTTGGAGACCTATTCGATGTAATTCTTTTTGCGGTGTGTTTGTCGAGATCCGATGAATTGTGGGTTTATGATCAAGATTATCTATGAACAATATTTGAGTCTTTTCTGAAATCTTTTATGCATGATTTAAATATCTTTGCAAGTCTCTTCGAATTATCAGTTTGGTTTGGCCTACTAGATTGATCTTTCTTGCAATGGGAGAAGTGCTTAGCTTTGGGTTCAATCTTGCGATGTCCTTTCCCAATGACAGCAGGGGCAGCAAATCACATATTGTATTGTTGCCATCGAGGATAAAAAGATGGGGTTTATATCATATTGCTTGAGTTTATCCCTCTACATCATGTCATCTTGCCTAATGCGTTACTCTGTTCTTATGAACTTAATACTCTAGATGCATGTTGGATAGCGATTGATCTGTGGAGTAATAGTAGTAGATGCAGAATCGTTTCGGTCTACTTGTCGCGGAGGTGATGCCTGTATACATGATCATGCCTAGATATTCTCAGAACTATGCGCTTTTCTATCAATTTCTCGACAGTAATTTGTTCACCCACCGTAGAATTTTCTATCTTGAGAGAAGCCACTAGTGAAACCTATGGCCACCGGGTCTATCTTCCATCATATTATTTTCCTATCTATTTACTATTTTTATCATTATTTATTTTGCAATCTTTATTTTCCAATCTATACACCAAAAATACTAAAAATATTTATCTTATTATCTCTATCAGATCTCACTTTCATAAGTGAACGTGAAGGGATTGACAACCCCTTTATAGCTTTGGTTGTGAGGTTCTTGTTTGTTTGTGCAAGTACTAGGCGACTTGTGTGTTACCTCCTACTGGATTGATACCTTGGTTCTCAAAACTGAGGGAAATACTTACGCTACTTTGCTGCATCACCCTTTCCTCTTCAAGGGAAAACCAACGCATGCTCAAGAGGTAGCACACACCAATAAAGTAAACTATATATTACATGCATGATTAACTAGCATAAACGATAATATGATCATCATCTACTTCTTGTGACGCTTGCCTCGCTTGTGGCTTGATCCGAGCTCGTTGATTTGGGTAACGAGGCACTTCTTCATGTCAACAATCCGGTTGTGCATCTATTAGCATGTGTACACGCTCTTGGCCACAAACCTGAGGTGAGGTTCATCTAGTTGCCTCATCCAGGCCCCGTGCCAGGATACAGGACTTATTCTGTGGGCATCCTGCTTCATCTTTTCGTAGTAGGGGTCGATGATGGCCGAGGCGAGTTCGACCAGGGAGTCCTTCTTCGTGGTGCCCCAGACTGTGTAGTGGTCACGGATTTCAACAAGGTTCTTACAGGCCAAGCCCGTAACACCGAGCGCTTTTCAATCGTTGGTGGTATCCACCTTGGCGAACTTGTAGTCAGTGCTATTGACAAACATGTTGAAATGGTCGCAAGGCTATGTGGCCATGCAGTAGTGGTAGATGAGGACATGATGCCGCACGCACAACTGGGCGACGGCAACCTTATGATCTTTACTGGGATGACCGGCGGTGTACTGGAGGTCGATGCCAACCACCTTGTACTTGTCTCCAGCAACCAACTGCTCAACGCTGTTGATGTAGTCGTCCTACATGGTCAGGTTGATGGTGTACACCACCGAGAGATCCATCTCCCTCGCGTGGGTCTCCACTGTATGCTCGCCGAACTCCACTGGAGCGCTGCCGGACATCCCCTCTCTATGTGTCATCGTGGGTGTGCTTGTTGTGTTGTAGGGCGCGATCGAAAGGTTGAAGAGACTAAGGTTATACTGGCCATGAGAATTAAAGGGGAAGCCGGACGGCCAGGAATATCGGCAGGCCCTGATGGCAGTTCTAATTTGCAGCGCATAATGTCGGCGTTCGGGGAACGGGGGTCCCAAGACTTGCCTGCCTGCGGCCTGCGGCGTGGCTCGAGTGGGGGCCCAGCGCGGCCCATCTTCATCAGCTCAAGCTCAAGACCCTCGCGAGGGGCCAAGCCTCGTGGGGCGGACGACAGGAAGCTTCCTCAGAGGCAACCTCATCAGACAGGCTCACGAGGAGGCGGAGAGATCAAGGCAGGGGTACCTCGCGAGGAACCCGTGCGCAAGCCATGACGATCGAGACCAGGCGGGCGCCAGGCGGGCGCCAGCCTGCGCAATGTCCTTGTTTCCCCTTTGGTGCAAGGGGGGCAAGCACAGGCCAAGGCATCAGGCAAGGGTTACCATTCCGGTGCAACGAGACCAAGACCAGCCGGACGGCAGGATGGAGGTCACCGCGGAGCCCAAGACGGCGTCATCACCAGTGCTTTTGGCAGCCGAAGACCACCTTTGGTCAGGATAACTTGTACTAGATGTTCCCCTTCGAAATGGCCAATTGTTGGTGCCCTTCCCACTCATTATTTGGGGAGAGGCCCAGGGCCTCTATAAGTAGGGCTAGCCACCACAGAAGGAGGGGACGGCTGGAAATCTGGTAGAACAATAGTAGAGAGAGAGAGAGAGGCGACTGAACTCACCCTAGCAGTTCATCGCACCAGCTCAAGAACACCTCTCGCGAGGCTGTTCTTCCCTTGTACTGTCCATCATCAGCCCCAGAGGCAATCCACCACACCACACACTAGAGTCGGGTATTACACGACAACGATGGCCCGAACCAGTATAAAACTCATGTCTCTTGTGTTGTTCATCATTTTCATCTTAGTTCGCACGAGAGGATCGGACGTAGATTGGTAGGGGAGAGATCTCCGCGCGCACCCCAGTGTTCGAACCTCAAGGGTCTGCCGAAACCCGAAACCCGACACATAACTACATCGTGCCGCACGTAACTGCATCGCGTGGCAACGCGCGTGGCGCAAATGCATGCATGGGGCCCCCGACATGATCGTGCGCATGCCCAACCACTGGCAGAGCACGCGTGGAGGGACGCGAGCAGAGCGCTCCGAGGTTGCCTCAAGGAAAAGCTGTCCACAAGCCGAGCGCGCCGATGGCGCGTGCAGAGCGCGCCAACGGACGTGACAGTGCGTGCCGCGACGCCTAACGGTGAGTAGAGCTTATCGAGGGATGCGAGTAGAGAACGGCACAGTGATACATGGCAAATAAGACAAACTGTGCGAGCGATGCTGGAGACATCAAGCACGAATCAAATTAGAGTTGCGTGTGGGATACGTGGCAGACAGTTGATCCATCTGAGCTGTTTTTGATGGAATAAGCCATGTGTGTTGCGGGCAAACGCTTGCTGGTGTATAACCTTAAATTTAACCAAAAAAGTGTTAATGCATGTTACAAAAATTGTATAGCTGGAAACTATGTTCAAATACGACTCCAATGATATAATCTATGGCGACATGCATTCATATTTTATTAGTTAAATCCTATTTATAAACCAGGATGGGGGTATACTAGGTAATTAAATCGCAAACATTTTTTATTAACTATATGTGTACATGTCCTCTCGTCCTCCTCTCGCACGTCTTGTCACCTCGCTGCCGCAGACAGCTTACAGCGCAAGCTTGCGCAGCGCGCGGGGGCGTTCTTTTGGCCAACTGGTGGCGCCAATGAATCGTTAGTGAGCCCATTCCCACGCAACCTCGCAGGTTCCCGCGCAAGCTTCCCCCCGACTCGATGAAATCACCCAAAATCCCAATGCTTGTCGGCCTGCTATAAATACCCCCACGGCCGGCGAGTCCTGCGTCACATTTTCCCCTCCCTCCCTATAGCTTATCTCGTCTGCTTCTCTCACAATTGCCAATGGCACCGGTCTGTCATCGTCGCGCAGCCACTCCGCCGTCATCAGAGGACAACTCTAGCTGGGAGGCTACACCACGGCGGCGGCGCAGTCCCCGACGTAGTGTAGTGCGCGTGGCGTCCCTGTTGGGTGTGCGCGGAACACCCACCACACGCTCCACCGCCGCTGCCCGTCGGCAGCTGTTGCCGGCCGCCATTGCCGCCACACCAGAATTTCAGACGAGTTTTGGATTTACTAGAATTTAAAAACTAGGCATCTCAATGTTTTGCCGGCAATCAACGGTGCCCTGGTGTTTGAAATTCTTTCCCATTTCTTGCATGGGACCTAAGCATGCACCCTAGGACACAGATTTGGTTTTTCAACTAATTTATATGCACTGGAGCATGTGCATGTAGTTCAAATTTGAATTATGCACATATATGCATTGAAAACTTAGTTAATGCATAAAAATGTCCAAACGAACCCCGAAATATCACAAAAATTCACATAACACTCCTGTTGTTCTATGTTGACACGAGAAAAAAATTGAAAGCAATAAGAAGCAATGGATATCGTTTCGTCCCCAAAGGTGGGACGTTCTCTATCGAAAACCATCATGCTTGTTGTGAGAAGCTCCGTTTTCTGAGAAGCATATACCCAAACCTGTCCCAAATGGGACAAAATTTGTACCACAGCATGTTGATGCTGCTCCATGATAGCATGCCAAGTTTCATGAAGTTCAGATGATTTTTGGATTTACTAGAATTTAAAAACCAGGCATCTCAATGTTTTGCTGGCAATCAACGGTGCCCTGGTATTTGAAATTCATTCCCATTTCTTGCATGGGACCTAAGGATGCACCCAAGGACACAGATTTGTTTTTTCAACCAATTTATATGCACTGGAGAATGTGCATGTAGTTCAAATTTGAATTATGCACATAAATGCATTGAAAACTCAGTTAATGCATAAAAATTTCTAAACGAACCCTGAAAAATCACAAAAATTCACACAACACTCCTGTTGTTCTATGTTGACACGAGAAAAAAAATTGAAAGCAATAAGAGGCAATGGATATCGTTTCGTCCCTGCTACCTCTTGAGCACTGCATTGGTTTTCCCTTGAAGAGGAAAGGGTGGTGTAGTAAAGCAGCGTAAGTATTTCCCTCAGTTTTTGAGAACCAAGGTATCAATCCAGTAGGAGACCACGCGTGAGTCACCTCGTACCTACACAAACAAATAAGAACCTTGCAACCAACACGATAAAGGGGTTGTCAATCCCTTCACGACCACTTGCAAGAGTGAGATCTGATAGAGATGATAAAAATAAGATAAATATTTTTGGTATTTTTATGATATGGATTGAAACTAAAGATTGAAAAATAAAATAGATTGGAAACTTGTATGATGGAAAATAGACCCGGGGGCCATATGTTTCACTAGTGGCTTCTCTCAAGATAGCATAAGTATTACGGTGGGTGAACAAATTACTGTTGAGCAATTGATAGAAAAGCGAATAATTATGAGAATATCTAGGCATGATCATGTATATAGGCATCACGTCCGTGACAAGTAGACCGAAACGATTCTGCATCTACTACTATTACTCCACAAATCGACCGCTATCCAACATGCATCTAGAGTATTAAGTTCATAAGAACAGAGTAATGCCTTAGGCAAGATGACATGATGTAGAGGGATAAACTCATGCAATATGATGTAAACCCCATCTTTTTATCCTCGATGGCAACAATACAATATGTGTCGTTTCCCTTTCTGTCACTGGGATCAGCACCGCAAGATTGAACCCAAAGCTAAGCACTTCTCCCATTGCAAGAAAGATCAATCTAGTAGGCCAAACCAAACTGATAATTCGAAGAGACTTGCAAAGATAAACCAGTCATACATAAAATAATTCAGAGAAGATTCAAATATTGTTCATACATAAACTTGATCATAAACCCACAATTCATCGGATCTCGACAAACACACCACAAAAGAAGATTACATCGAATAGATCTCCAAGAGAATCGAGGAGAACTTTGTATTGAGATCCAAAGAGAGAGAAGAAGCCATCTAGCTACTAGCTATGGACCCAAAGGTCTGAGATAAACTACTCACACATCATCGGAGGGGACATGGACTTGATGTAGAGGCCCTCCATGATCAATGCCCCCTTCGGCGGAGCTCCGGAAAAGGCCCCAAGATGGGATCTCTTGGGTACAAAAGGTTGCGGTGGTGGAAATAGGG
Source organism: Triticum urartu (assembly GCF_003073215.2). NCBI lineage: Eukaryota > Viridiplantae > Streptophyta > Magnoliopsida > Poales > Poaceae > Triticum > Triticum urartu. Next base: position 281,344,129 of record NC_053023.1, read on the forward strand.
TTTTGTGGTGCTCCTGGATGTTTGCGGGGTATATGGATATATATAGGAGGAAGAAGTAGGTCGGTGGAGCAATGAGGGGCCCACGAGGGTGGAGGGCGCGCCCAGGGGGGTGGGCGCGCCCCCTGCCTAGTGGCCTCCTCGATTTATTCTTGACATCCACTCCGAGTCTCCTGGATCACGTTCGTTCTAAAAATCACGCTGATATTCCTTTTCCGCGAAACGCTGAAATAGGCAAAAAAACAGCAATTTGGGCTGGGCCTCCGGTTAATAGGTTAGTCCCAACAATGATATAAAAGTGTAAAAATAAGCCCATTAACATCCAAAATAGATAATATAATAGCATGTAACAATCAAAAATTATAGATACGTTGGAGACGTATCAGTCCCCAAAGGTGGGACGTTCCCTACCAAAAACCATCATGCTTGTTGTGAGAAGCTTCGGTCTGTGAGAAGGATATACCCAAACCTGCCCCAAATAGGACAAAATTTGTACCACGGCATGTTGATGCCGCTCCATGATAGCATGCCAAGTTTCATGAATTTCAGACGACTTTTGGATTTACTAGAATTTAAAAACCATGTATCTCAATGTTTTTTCGGCAATCAACGCTGCCCTGGTGTTTGAAATGCATTCCCATTTCTTGCATGGGACCTAAGCATGCACCCAAGGACACAAATTTGATTTTTCAACCAATTTATATGCACTGGAGCATGTGCATGTAGTTCCAATTTGAATTATGCACATAAATGCATTGAAAACTCAGTTAATGCATGAAAATGTCCAAACGAACCCCGAAAAATCACAAAAATTTACACAACACTCCTGTTGTTCTATGTTGACACAAGAAAAAAAATTGAAAGCAATAAGTGGCAATGGATATCGTTTCGTCCCCAAAGGTGGGACGTTCCCTACCAAAAACCATCATGCTTGTTGTGAGAAGCTCCGGTTGTGAGAAGCATATACCCAAACCTGCCCCAACTGGGACAAAATTTGTACCACGACATGTTGATGCCGCTCCATGATAGCATGCCAAGTTTCATGAATTTCAGACTAGTTTTGGATTTACTAGAATTTAAAAACCAGGCATCTCAATGTTTTCCCGGCAATCAACGGTGCCCTGGTGTTTGAAATTCATTCCCATTTCTTGCATGGGACCTAAGCATGGAACCAAGGACACATATTTGATTTTTCAATAAGTTTATATGCACTGGAGCATGTGCATGTTGTTCAAATTATCTTGGAAAACCCAGTTAATGTATAAAAATGTACAAACGAACCCTTAATAATTCCAAATCTTTTGATGACACACCTATAGTTGCTTGTTCACTTCAGATAAAAGTTCTAACAATTCAAACATCATCCTTTGTAGCTGTGACCCCATTACGTAATTCAAATGATCAAGACGATAAATCAAGTAGATCGCACATAGTTTATTATCACCAACCATGTGAGATGCGACACCAAATATCTTGGAGCAGCGTTGGTGTATAGTACTATAAATCAAGTAGATCGCATACAGTTAGTCTCCTTTGTGTACCCAAATTATGCAATGGCGTGGATGACACTGTAACCAGGGAAATTCGAACCAAAATTTTTGACGTTCAAACTCAACACACACGGGTTAAGCTTTCTGAATCATTTGTGATGTTCACATATCGTACACAGTTCTGAATAAGGGACCATTTCTGATGACACTTTGCGTGCTAGTTTTTTGGCTGAAGCGATTCCAAATTTTCGGCTTCCGCAGAAATATCTACCTCCCCGCCCCTCCCCCTTACCAAAAGCCACATTTCCCCTCTTTCCACCTTCCTTTCCAAGTTGAAACCTTCACTCCTTGCTTGCAGCGTCGCCGCCTCCTCGCCGGCGACCCTCCTTCACGCTCCTCGGCCTCACCTATCCAGGTAGGTAATCCACACCCGACCCCCATCCTCCTCCTCCTTCCACATCCCGCATGCCCCTACCGCCAGCTCGAGCGCGAAACCTTCCACCCAAATCACCGACCCCTCCACCAAATAAGCGCCGGCCTAAGCCATGGTGCACGTAGTATATCCAGGACCTCAAGGAGCATTTGGCAGCGGAGAAGCAAATCGCGGCCGCACGCACGGATGAGGTTGCGATGGCTGCCATTAGTGCTGACCCCTAGATCTTAAAGGAGCACCATGCCATTTGCTAGCTATGCCGGTTAAGCATGCTCGGTTTACCCATTGCGTGTACTGCTCCTGCCTTTCCTTCACAAATTCTAGTGAATTGTGCTATCTAATTTTACCATGCAATCTGTTGCTCTAGTGTATAAGTTCTATATGTCGTGCAGTGTGGTGCTCACTTATTAACTGTTCTGTTAATTAGTTGTCGTCTTCAGTTAACTGTTTGGTTCAATTCTGCAAATGTGATGTTCAATTCTTCAGGATGCAATTTTGTATTGTCTTCCATGTGAGAAATAAATCGAATTTATCTTTACAAAATTGTGGGTGCATTCTTTTATTGTATACCATGTGAGGAATAAATTGAATTTGGCTGTAGTAAATACATGAGAAACAAATACAATTGCTACAATTGGCTGTAGTTAACTGTTTGGTTAACTGTCTGATCTTCTATTAGGAATATGTTATATTGTGCAATGTGGTGCTCAATTAATGTTTGGTTCATTTGTTGTGGTGTTTAGATAACTGCTTGGTTCAATTCTGCAATGCAATGTCCAATTGTCATGGGTAGAATTTTGTATTGTTGTGCATGCGAGGAATAAATCGAATTTGGCTGCACTTAATACATGAGAAACATATACAAGTGCTATATTTCCTAGTTCTTAAGCATGCTTGGTTTGGATAAATGGGGTTCCGTGTGGCTTCAATTAATCTTATGAATCTGCAATGTGATTATTTTTCATCAACATATTTTATTGATAGCATGCGAACCCTTACTTAACCTGATGACTAACTACCTTATATGTGTTGCAGGGAAACAATGGGAAGAACTAAGGTTTACAATCGAGGTTAGCACGTGCATGGTCCGTTGTCTAATAGCACATTATTGTGCAATTGTAGGAACCATTCTAATATTTAGGTTTTTTACAATTTGGTCTTGCACATGTAGGTCCTGCTGTCAGAGGTTGACCCATTGTTCGACCCTTTTTGCATATGGGGAAATGAGTTGTCCATGAATATCAGTCAAGTCAAGAAACTCAGAGAGATTGTTAGGATAAAGAAATTAGTGACAAAAAACAACAAGATCTTTGTCTGCACAATGAAGAAGACATCAGTTCACTACAGGATGGTACTAACTATTATACCTTGCCTTTTTTATTCCTTTGTCCCATTTCCAATATAGAGAATATATTTATGCACATCCTTGTTTTCAGCCCTTTCCAAAGCAGTTCACTAATGATTACCTCTCAAACCACCTGTATGGTCAGGAGGCGAGGAAGGTATTCATACAACACCCATGGTTCTATATTGAAGTGTTCCCGAAGAGGACGAAGAATGGACGGTCAATCATCCACAGGCACTGGCCTAAAGTTACAAAGACCTTCAACATCAATGAAGGCTCAATATTCGCCTTCTGCTTCAGCAGTTTTCGAGATGAGATACATCTGTCTATGTACCGTCTATGATGCTAATTTTCAAAGGTTATAGATGTTGCATGTAAACTTGGTCCTGGTGTAGTTGTGTAATGGGGTAGCTGAGTGCTGAAGCTATATGATGTTGTACTTTGATGTATTTCAATTATGAAAATGAACTATATTGTGTGCTTAATATGAACTGTCAATTAGATTAATAAATGGATTATGAATAATCGGATAATTAGCCTGCTAATTGGGTTTTGCTATTGCAAACGGTTGTTGAAAAAATACCATGGGGTGTAAGTGCATCTAGTGCCACCCCTAGTTGGTTTTGGAGTATTGACGACAAACCTAGTTGAGGGATAATGTGTTTGTGAGAATTGCAGGAAAACACAGGTAGAAGTCCCTCATTGATTCGGTTTTACTACCAGAGATGACCCCTAAAAATGTACGAAGACATTGAAGACAATGGTGGTTTATGAAGATATTCATATTGAAGACAATGACATGAGAAGACTCCCTATGAAGCTTTTGAAACTCGAAGACTTAGATCCTTCGTAGTTTTATTTCATTCATGTTGCGTCATAGGAACCACCGTACTGTCAAGTGGGGTCGAAGAGAACCAGTCAGAATGACTGAAGTGATGCCTAATTCAAATCCTATGTCTTCGAGCGAAGCCTATGAAAGAAAATCTTGTCCAGAGTCAGACAAGTCAGCTTTACTTGTAGCCCAAGTAAAGTTGTCGTGTGAGTTCGAAATCCGACCGTTGGTACACGTGTCAATTCCTTAGTGACCCAGGGTCATTTCGGACAGATCAGGTTGGGTTGCCAAGTGGCTATAAATAGTCCACCCCCCCCACAACCTTAACGGTTGGCTGCTCAGATTTCAGTGCACGGCTTTTGTCGTTTGAGAGCAACCCACCTCGAAGCCTTTGAAAGAAAAATTCCCAGTGAGGAGAAAAGCCCTAACCACCCAGAGCCAGAGTAAATTGGGCATCACTTAAGTCTTCGTGTCTGTGTGATCTGAAGACCTATTACACTTGAGGACTGTGCATCCTCCAGACGGTTAGGCGTCGCGTTCTGAGCATCCAAGAGAAATTGTGGATTGCCAGTGAACGAGGTCTGTGAAGGTTTGGGAGTCTACCTTGAAGACTTACCAGAGTGATTGGGCGAGGTCTGTGTGACCTTAGCTCAAGGAGAAAACGGTGAGGACTGGGTGTCTTGGACTGAGTGTCCTTGACTGGGTGTCCGGGACTGTGTGTCCTTTGGTTTAAATACCTAGCCGCTCCAACCAGACGTACAGTTGTCACAGCAACTGGAACTGGTCCAACAAATCATTGTCTTCAACGTGTCACTAGTTTCATCTTCACTTCCCTTACTTACAGTTATTCATTGTGAAGCCATTGCATGCTTGCTTTATCTTTTGTCTTCACAACATGAATGTATGATCTGTTCGGCTTCATAACTTCTCCCTACCTGATCCTTATTACATTGAAGCTGTTTGTCATTACGCTTTCACTCTATTGAATACATGACCATGGCTGGTCTAGTGTAATCTAACTTCCGCTGCATAGTAATAGGCATAATCTTCACTGTTTGTCTTCATAACTCTCACGTTTTGAAGACTTTCATAAAAATCGCCTATTCACCCCCCCTCTAGTTGATATAACGCACTTTCAATTGGTATCAGAGCTAGGTGCTCCCTTGTTCTGTGTGATTCGGTTTAACCACCTGGAGTTTTAGCTATGTCGACTGCAGGGATAATCAAAGTCCCCGCTGCTTGCCCCGTCTTCGATGGAACTGAATATCCCTACTGGAAGAATAAGATGCGCATGCATCTTGAAGCCATTGACATCGACCTATGGTATGTCATCGAGAACGGCGTTCCTAAGGCTGGAGAAGGTGTCACTGCTGCTGATGTCAAGAAGTTCACTCAACTGGACTCCACTGCCAAGAATATCATATGTGGTCATCTGACCAAAGGACAGTATGGCCGTGTGAGTGCTTTGAAGACATCCAAACTAGTCTGGGACTGGCTCTCAAAAGTCAATGAAGGAATCTCAACCCAGAGAGATCAAAGAATCAGTGTTCTTCGCAACCTCTTCAACCGCTTCAAGCGAAATGACAATGAGAATGTCCAGCACACATTTGACCGGCTCACTGACATCACAAATGAGCTTCAAGCCCTCGGGGCCACTGAGATCACCAAACATGAAATCGTCAAGACGCTGCTGAGATCACTTGATAGTTCGTTTGACATCCTGGCCCTGATGATTCAAGAACGTCCTGATTTCAAGACACTCGATCCGTCTGACATACTTGAGAGGATCAACACACATGAGTTTCAACTTTCTGAGAAAAGAGATATCTACGGCCCAAACTATGGGCGAACTCGTGCCTTGAAGGCAAAAGCTGTCTCCTCATCTGAAGAAGAATCTGACTGCAGTTCTGATGATCCTGAAGACATTGGAAGAGAACTTGCAATGCTAGTAAAGAAGTTCCAAAAATTCACTAAGAAGAAAGGCTTCAGGAAATCTTCACGATCAAGCTCAAGGAATGATGAAGCTTCTGCTCATGACTACAAGAAGAAAACATGTCACAAGTGCAAGAAAGCTGGACACTTCATCTCTGAGTGTCCACAGTGGGAAAATGAGAACAGAAGGAAGAAGAAGAGCAAGGAATATGATTCTGACGACAAGAAGAAGAAGAAATACTCAAAGTCTTCTTCCAAAACTTCATCAAAGTCTTCATCACACAAGAAGAGCTCATCTGGCAAGGCACGTGCGTTTGTTGGAAAGGAGATGGATTCAGAGGAGGAGTTCGCATCTGAGGAGGCAGAGGTGGAGTCTGAGGAGGAGTCTGATTCTGGCATTGCGAGTCTGGCTACAGCATACGTCGCCAAGTCCATCTTCAATACTGAAGACAATGACTGCATCACCGACACCGACGCAAATGACAAGAACGACTCCACTCCTACCTACTGCTTCATGGCACGCGGTGCCAAGGTAAACACACGCACTACTCGCTATGAAACATCTAGTGATGATGACTCTGAATGTGATTCAAAACCTAGCTACAAAACACTTGCTAAAATTGCAACTGAACAACAGAAAGCTATGGAACATATTCAAAAATTGTTAGACAGAAGCGATGATCTGTTGGGTGCTGAAATGACTCGATCTGAATCCTTAATTGAAGACATAAAAAACCTTCACGTTAAGTATCAGGAACTTGAAGATCGTCATGATACTCTCTCAAGAACTCATGAAAAGCTTTCCTATGATTATCTTCAAAGGAAGCAAGAACTTGAGAAATTGAGGGTGGCTCATGAAGATCTTCAAAAGGAAAACGAGTCACTTCACGCTGAACAGATCAGTCCCGCTCAGGAAGGATTTGAACCACCATGTCTTAAATGCATTGAGCGTGATAATGCTGCTTCTGTTGCTGAATGTTCCACTGCTACTACTGTTTCAATATCTTCAACTGTTGACGTGGTAACTAACCCCTCTGCTGAGGATACCACCGCTATTGCTGATGAGAATGCTAGGTTGAAGACATTGGTTGAAACAGGGATGTACAAAAGTCTGAAAGGGCATCAGACATTATGTGATGTCCTTAAGAAGCAGATTCTGAACCGAAACCCTAGGAAAGAGGGTGTTGGGTTCGTGAGGAAAATTAATGCAGATGGGTCTTACTGGAAACCTGAGCAGTACCCCAAAACCACATGGGTTGCTGCAAAGGAATCCTCAGCAGATCCATCCAATCTGTCTGGCTTCACTTGTGCTAACCCAATTATCATTGATGAATCCTTTGATGCAAACTATAAACTGTTTAAGAATCAGAATGATGAAGTGTTTGCCAGGTACATTGGTACTAACTGCAGGAATGGACCGCCTATGAAGAAGATCTGGGTTCCGAAAACATGTCTGGAAAATCTTCCTGTGAATGTCGTCATGACACCTCACTTGAAGAAGACAAACCTCAGACCAAAGGCTTCATATGGTCCAAATGCTTCATACAAACAGGGGACTCACCTGAGTCGCACTAACGCAAATGTTTTGCAGGGGAACCATACTCAGGCATATGAATATGAGAGTGGTTCGTCGAACCGTCATGTTCATATGACCAAAAATTATTCTGCTTATTCCTATGAGTATTATTGTCCACCTGCTAGACTGTTTGCTAAGGTTTCAAAGCCAAAATTCTCAGATGCTGCACTTAGACTTATAGCTTCTAAGCCACCCTTGAAGATGTGGGTGGTTAAGAAAGCTTAACTCTCCTTTGCAGGGAAAGGTCTCCAGCACAAAAACAAAATCTTCTGATGCTATTGCTGGGGACCATAAAAATCTTGTGGGGCGCAAGATAAAATGCCCAAATGGCATCATTATGTACTTCGTTCCTGAATCGCATGCTACTCTCCCCATTAGTCCTAATCTGGATCTAAGTTTTCATAACCCACTGGTTCGTCAAATGTTTATGCTTCACAACACTCTTCGTGAAGTCTATCCCCCTAACTGCACTGTAGGGTACGATACTAGCGACTTCAAAGTCTTCAGAATGGATTATTGACAGTGGGTGTACAAATCACATGACTGGCAGAAGAAGCCTTCTTATGGACTCAACTTTACGTCCATCCAACAAGAGCCACATTACATTCGCTGACACTGGTAAAAGTAAGGTATTGGGTCTAGGTAGAGTTGCAATCTCAAAGGATCAACACATGGATAAAGTCATGCTTGTTGAATCCCTTGGCTTCAACTTAATGTCTGTCTCAATGCTTTGCGATTTGAATATGATTGTAATGTTTGGCAAATATCGCTGCCTGGTGCTAATGGAATCTGACAAATCTCTAGTGTTTGAAGGGTATAGGAAAGGTGATTTGTATGTAGTAGATTTCTCAGCAGGACCACAACTTGCAGTATGTCTTCTTGCAAAAGCTTCAGAATGCTGGCTTTGGCATCGAAGGCTTGGGCATGCTGGCATGAGGAACCTCCACACCCTTGCGAAGAAAAAGCACGTCATAGGCATCGAGGGCGTCAAGTTTAAGAAAGATCACTTATGCGGTGCTTGTGAAGCAGGGAAGATGACAAGGGCAAAACATCCTTCGAAGACAATCATGACTACTACACAACCCTTCGAACTGCTTCACATGGATCTTTTCGGTCCCACTCACTACTCAACTTTTACTACTTCTGCATGCCTCTATGGCTTCGTAATTGTTGATGATTATTCTAGATATACTTGGGTGCACATAATCCTTTACAAGACTGAAGTGCAGGATGTCTTCAGACGCTTCGCAAATCGAGCTATGAACAATTTTGGCGCCAAGATAAAGCACATCAGAAGTGACAATGGCACTGAATTCAAAAACACTGGTCTTGATACATATCTGGACACCTTGGGCATCACACATAAATTCTCAGCTCCATACAACGCCACAGCAGAATGGCGTCGTCGAACGCAAGAACAGAACACTCATTGAGATGGCCAGAACAATGCTAGATGAATACAAGACTCCAAGAAAATTCTGGACTGAAGCCATTGATACTGCATGCCATACAATCAATCGTGTTTATCTTCACAAGCTTCTGAACAAAACATCTTATGAACTCCTAACTGGCAAGAAGCCAAATGTCAGCTACTTCAGAGTATTTGGCGCAAGATGCTGGATCAAGGACCCACACCACACCTCAAAGTTTGCTCCAAAAGCACATGAGGGCTTCATGCTTGGATATGGAAAGGATTTGCACTCCTACAGAGTCTTCAATCTCTTTCACTACAAAGTGGTTGAAACAGTGGATGTGCAGTTCGATGAAACCAATGGTTCACAAAGAGAGCAATGCCAAATGTGCTAGATGAAGTTCCAGCATGAATATCAATCAAGCTTATGGGAACTGGAGAAATTATACCTTCTGAAGCTCAACCTGAAGAAGAACTTATCATCTCAGCACCTGATCCACATGAAGACAATGCTCAGCCTGAAGACATTCCTTCAAATGACCACATGGATCAGCAAGAGCAAAGTCTTCACCCCACACACCCTCGTGTTGCAAATGAAGTACAAATTGACAAAATACTGGACAGCATCAATGCACCTGGTCCACTCACTCGTTCAAGGGCAACTCAGCTAACAAACTTCTGTGGGCATTTCGTTTTTGTCTCAATATCAGAACCCAAGAAAGTTGAAGAAGCCTTCATGGAACCTGAATGGATTCAAGCTATGCAAGAAGAGCTTCAACAGTTTGAGCTGAATAATGTATGGGAGCTGGTTAAGCGTCCTGATCCATAGAAGCACAACATAATAGGCACCAAATGGATATACCGCAACAAGCAAGATGAGCATGGTCAAGTTGTCAGAAACAAAGCTCGTTTAGTTGCTCAAGGATATACTCAAGTGGAGGGCATTGACTTCGATGAAACATTTGCTCCTGTGGCTAGGCTTGAAGCCATACGCATACTGCTGGCCTATGCAAATCATCATAACATGCTTCTATATCAAATGGATGTGAAAAGTGCCTTTCTCAATGGCAAGATTGAAGAAGAAGTGTATGTTGCACAACCACCTGGCTTTGAAAATCCAAAACATCCTGATATGGTATACAAGCTCAACAAGGCACTGTATGGCCTCAAACAAGCCCCTAGGGCCTGGTATGATACACTCAAGTACTTTCTAAAAGGCAAAGGCTTCATACCTGGTTCCCTGGATCCCACTCTTTTCACGAAGACATATGATGGTGAACTGTTTGTGTGCCAAATATATGTGGATGACATTATCTTCGGCTGCACCAATCAGAAGTATAGTGAAGAGTTTGGATATATGATGCAAGAGCAATATCAGATGTCCATGATGGGGGAGCTGAAGTTCTTCCTCGGTCTTCAAATACGGCAACAACGCAACGGCATCTTCATATCTCAAGAGAAATATCTTAAAGAGTGCCTGAAGAAGTTCGGTATGCAAGACTGCAAAGGCTTCACAACACCAATGCCAGCCAAACATCATCTGGGTCCTGACGACAATGGTAAAGAGTTCGATCAAAAGGTATACCGCTCCATGATTAGTTCTTTGCTTTATTTATGTGCATCTAGGCCAGATATCATGCTTAGTGTTTGCATGTGTGCTCGATTTCAAGCGACACCAAAGGAGTCGCATCACTTAGCTGTGAAGCGAATTCTTCGATATTTGGCTCACACCCCAACTCTAGGATTATGGTATCCAAAGGGCTCAGAGTTTGATCTGGTTGGATTTTCGGATGCTGATTATGCTGGTGACAAAGTTGATCGCAAATCTACATCAGGCCAGTGTCATTTTCTGGGACGATCACTTGTATGTTGGTCTTCAAAGAAGCAGAACTGTGTATCTCTCTCCACTGCTGAATCTGAATACATTGCTGCTGGATCTTGCTGCGCTCAGCTTCTGTGGATGAAGCAAACACTCAAGGATTATGGCATTCATCTGAAGCAAGTGCCACTTTACTGCGACAACGAAAGCGCCATCAAGATTGCCAACAACCCAGTTCAGCACTCGAAGACAAAGCACATTGAAATTCGTCATCACTTTCTCAGAGATCATGTTGTGAAGGAAGACATTGATATCATACACGTCAACACTGAAGAGCAATTGGCAGATATCTTCACAAAGCCCTTGGATGAGAAGAGATTTTGCAAGTTACGGTGTGAGCTAAATATCTTGGAATCCTCAAATGTCCTGTGATCAGGCACACATCCTAACACTTATGCATATTGATGACTTAGATGTGCAACACACGAAGTAGCGTATATCTTCAATCAATGAAGACATACATTCTAAGTGTGAATACATTAATGTGGAATTTGACTTTGGAGCGCCATGATAATTGTGCGCCGTGTCTGGGTCTAATACTTCCTATACGGTGGGTAACGCCACCACCAAACGTTCCATTTTGAAGTGTTTCTCTCATGGCGTCACCTCTCAATGTCTTCACAATTGGTTTGGCTTCATTCTCTGTATGTCTTCATGATTATCTTCACTGCGTTGACTATATGGATATATATATGTACTGATGTTCTGTCCTCTACAGCATTCACTTATAGCTATGTCTTCTTGGTTGAATCTTTTGAACTAAGTGAACGTGATCGGACCCTAACCTCTCTATGCTTTCTATCTCAAACTCTATCTCTCCAAGTCATATGCATTCTGTTGAAACTGTCGAATGTCTTCACTGTGTCCTTGTCAGCCGAAGACATTGAGACAACCATAAAAGTCAGTTTTAATGCTCATTCCTCCACATAAGATCCGGAGAAGCAGGAACGACCGCCCGATAATTTAGGCGTGCGTGGGACGTGGAACAAATCCCAATCGTCCTCTAACTGGCCACGCGTGCCTCAAATGCAAACCGCCAGGGGTACCTGCGTAATAGCGCAGTGCTGCCTCTATCCCTATAAATATACGATTCACTGCGGTCATTATCTCCTTCTTCCACCCTCGCACGAACCCTAGCGCCACCGCTAGCACTCGACGACGCCGGCGACGAAGCACTTCACTGCCGCAACCTCTCCGACGCCGTTTTCACGCCGACAGTGGACATCACTTTCTCCGCCGTCGCCGTAGGTGTCTTCCGTCGCCAAGTTAGGGCACGGAGGATCGAACTGCTCGGCCTCAACTCTCACTTCATCTAGCAGTTCCAAGTGTGGTAAATAAAACCTCTTTTTACAGCTTCTTTTGATCCTACAGTTCAGTCACTTTCTGCCATAAGAAGTTTCTCTTCACACCAGTTAAATCTCTCGCTGCATCTCATAACATGCCTAGTATATTCACTTGTGATTCATAAAGTAGTTAGATTCCTCACTTGTACTGATCTATGGGTTCGTACAAATCTGGAACCAACTTCTTATCTATAAGTGAATGTCTTCGCATAATGAGGTCAATGTCTTCTAAACCGATTTATCTTCAAAATCTTCTGAGAATGCATATGACCTCTTCCCCTTCCCTCGCACCTTAATGCTGTCACAGGTACATGTCCGTGGGAGAATCCTTTGGTTCTCATAGTCTGCATTCATTTGTAGAGTACTTGCAGCATCACATCAACTCGCCTGAAGCCAGTTCTTGCAAAAGGAAGCCTTTGAAGCCTTTGAACATCTTGAAGCCTTCCAAGTTATTCATGGCTTCAGAAACAGCAGTAAGGAAGGGAGGCAGACAGCGACGTGGTGAAACGTCCAAAGATCTGCCTGATGAATTGGCGGAAATGTACAGAACTGATCCTGAAGAAAGCTATGGTCAGCGCAAGACACGAATCCAATGGATTCGAAGATATTGGGCAGAGCAATGGTTCCACTACCGCTTCGTCACTCAGGAATATGCGGAGAAGTGCGCCATCAAGAGACCTTGGGGAGATGTATTATACAAAAATCTCGTACCCAGGTCCAGAGACGAAGCCATTGCTCAAGGCTTCTATCCATGCATGGTGAGAGGACCACAGCCAGCTGAGGCACATCCTTCATCACTTCTCTGGTGTCGCGATGATAATCTCTTCAAGCGCAACTTTCAGTTTGCACAACAGTCAGCAAAGATAAACAAGAAGAAATTTGGGCTTGACTTCAACCCTGGTCCCTCTTCACCAAGGGCAGATGGCACACGCAACGCCGATCCCAATATCATCGGGCCGTATGCCAATCTTGCAGGCCTCATCACTCGCATCCTAGTCCAAGGGACTGCTGTGAATGACCCTCCAGCAGATACTGAGTCAGATGACGCCCCTGCTGCTCCGAAGCCAAAGCAGAAGAAGCCAAAAGCTCCAAAAGCTTCAAAGCCAGCCATTTCTCCCAAGATCGCAAGAGTGAAGCCTTTAGCAACTGCACCTCCTGAAGCCAGTGTGCAGTCAGAAGGCTTATCACGAGTATCCAAGCCCCAAGAAGCCAAGAAGCCTCAGCCACACACAGGCAAAGAGCTCACAGCTGCTGACATTCTGCGCTGCGAAGCCATTGATCTCTCAAGCGATGAAGATCTTGGAGATGATGCTCTTGAGCAGCTCATCAAGAGCAAGGAGGAGGCTGAAATCTTCAACAATCTGCCTCTGTTTGATGTCGCCATCATCCACAACTTCATCGATGAATGGTTTGACACACCAGACATAAGCTTCAATGATCTGCAGCTACCCATAGGCCTCAGCGTTGCCTTTCAAGGTGCAATTGCTTCAGAACTTGCAATAGCCCAGCGCATTGTAGAACTGAAGCAGAAAATTGATTATGAAAAATCTCAGTTCAAGAAGCACGTGTCCAAGCTCAGTGTGCAAGAAGTGAAAAACTTCAAAACCATGTTGCATGAGCTGAAAGAGAGCTTCCTGAAGACGCATGCTGAAGCTCAAGGCTCGCGAGAACGCATGAAGACTTTGGCTGATCACTGCGTGCAGGCCTACAATGAGGCAGAAAAGCGCAAGGCGCTTGGACGTCCCGGCATTGACCCCAGGATGGCCGCGAAGAAGAAAAAGAAGGTGGCTGTGACCGAACCTGAAGCGCCAAGGTCAGAACTTGATGCTCCGATTGTCTTCCCCGCTGCAACGACTGGCTCGAAGCCAAAGAGTCAATCAACCGCCTCACAGCACAAGAAGACACGGACTGCGGAGGCTAAAGCTAAGAAGAGAAAACATTCTGAAGCCTCTCCTTCTGAACCCATCATCAAGAAGCGCAAGACAAAGAAATCTCGGGCTGCTCCCACAGAGCCCTTGATAGTTGAACCACTCTGCGTCCGCTATCCTGACGCAGATTGTCAGTTGACAGTGCATGAGCCTGCTTACATAGAGGCTCCGCACGCTGAAGACATTCCAGCAGCCAACCCCAATGCTGCTGAAGACATTGATCCCCAAGACAATGTGCATGGTGATGCAGCCCTTCCTCAGCTTGAGACAAGCGAACAGATCAGTATTGGTCGTCCACTGACGCCAATCACACAAAATGCGTCGTGGGCAGATAGCCCACAGGAGGAAGATGAGCCCCATCCCACTGCAACTCCACCAGCGCCTACACTCCATAGGCTTCGCAAAGGGCCAAGGGCTCAGGCTGCTGAAGACATTCCGGCTGCATCAGCCGAAGAGCAAGCAGAAATACCACAAGCTCCAACTCCCCCGCACCAACAAGAAGAAGTTCTCAAGGAGAACGTGCCTGAAACTGAAAATGTTGAGGCTGCCACAAACAACGCCGAAGCAAATGTGGAGCCCTCCCCAACAACAGCTTCAGAAGACACCGAAGCTACTGCTCCTGAACATTCTGTGCCTGAGTCTGCTGCCGGACCACAATTCAACTATCATATTGCGCACAGGCCCCAGGTCCAGAAGCCGATCCCACGACTACCAAGGTTCCCAGGTCCTGCATCAGCTCCTGGTTCCTTCAACATCAACGGCTTCAGGGCAGATAACACGTTTTTTTAACCGCTCCAAGAACCCTTATTCAAGGGAACGGATTGTATCAGATAGGTTCTGGAGCCATCAACAGCGCAGCTATTATTCATGCATCCTCTACAACCAAGGCCGCATCTTTCCTCACAAGCGCCTTGACGTTGAAGCTGTTGCAGGTCTGCCTGGTCTGGAAGAAGCACTGGATTGCTTCAAGCAAGTGGGTTTGCTGCCATTTATCACTGAGGAAGAGCACTGGAACGAAGAGCTTCTGCTCCAGTTCTATGCCACTTTGCATATCAAAGGCTATAACAGAGATCCGAAGACATGGATCCTGGAGTGGATGACAGGCAATATCCATCATGAAGCCAATGCTTTCGACCTAATTGAGCTTACTGGCCTTCCCACTCCTGGCGAATTCTTTGAAGAAGGGTGCCAACTCCATGCTGAAGCAATTGAGAGCATATTTCAGCGTCCTGAGCCAGATATGAGTCAGATGCTCTCAATGATGAAGCCATTTCCTCCAAATGCACCCTATCCAACTAGGTTCTTCGTTGAAGACTTAGAGTACCTGCCCAGAACAATATATCATATCATAAGGCGGACTCTATGGCCTGTCAAGGGACACTCTCGATATGCAACGATTGATGGTGCAATGAAGACTCTCATCTTCTGCATTGAAGCATTTGCTTCAGAACTGTTTGGATTAAAGTTTTATGCTCCTTGGGTTATGAGGCTGATCAAGCTTCACTCTGCAATCTCCTATCAACCCTCAGCCCGCAATCATAGAATATTTTTGCCAGATGTGGACACATCTGCTGAAGCAATATATCCAGAGCCGGCCAAGCAACCACTTAAGTCTTCAGAATGCAGAACACCAGAGCTTCACTCAAAATATTGAAGGTGTTGAAGCTCTCTCCCGAGTGTATCCAATGGCTGGCACCACATGTGCCCCTGCATCAACTGAAGCCACCAACAGCACAGCTGCAAAGAGACCCAAGAAGCGCGCTCGTGCACTCAATGACAGAGAGCTTCTTGTGGCTCTTCACCAAAAGCAAGATAGGCATCACGACTGGCTCAAGAGGCAGATGAGAAGCATCATGCAAGACGTCAATCGCATCAGAAATATGGCAACAAAGAATGCATTTGTCACACACGAGACCTGTCGCCGCACTTGGAAGGGCCTCACCATGATGTGCCCTGAAGCTGAACTGCATGAGGATGGCTTCACAGAGCACTTCAAATTTGACTCCACGCCTCCAAGAAGAGCGGTGATGCGCAGCACACCATTACTTGAAGAGTCAGAGTTCTCTTCTTCTGCTGCCACCGTGTCTGCCCGGATTATTGAAGAAGAAGACGACGCGACATCATCTCCACCTGCTTCAATGCGCGTCGAATCTGCACCAAGCTCGTCTGCACCGCCGCCAAACAACTCCACCGACCCTGCTGCACCTGGGAACACGTAGAAACCTCTATGTCTTCAAACCTTTTTGGTTATCACTGACAAAAGGGGGAGAAGCATATGATGGTAATAGTCTTCAAGCGGGTCACTATGGGCGGGTGCCTTCATATATTTGCTACATTTTGCTTCGTGCTTACAACTCCCGTTTTTTTTGCTACATTTGCTTCATTGAGTTGTAACACTTAGCCTTGATGGTCGTCTGCTACCTGTTTGTCACTCCGTGTTGCGAAGATAAATTCCGCACTCATCTCATTCTACAGACGTCCATTTTCCATTATGCATGTCATTATCTTCATATACTTTCACATGCATAGTGGATTGTCATAAGTTGAAGTGGATCTCCACAAGTACAACCTGCCATGTGCATTTGCATTCAAGAAGCAAATTACTTATATGCACATCTTCAGGGGGAGCCCTTGCAACTTATGAAGAAAAATCTTTTACAATTTCGCAAATTATGTTTCCCGTTGAAAACTTCAACTAGTTTGTCATCAATCACCAAAAAGGGGGAGATTGTAAGTGCATCTAGTGCCACCCCTAGTTGGTTTTGGAGTATTGACGACAAACCTAGTTGAGGGACTAATGTGTTTGTGAGAATTGCAGGAAAACACAGGTAGAAGTCCCTCATTGATTCGGTTTCACTACCAGAGATGACCCCTAAAAATGTACAAAGACATTGAAGACAATGGTGGTTTATGAAGATATTCATATTGAAGACAATGACATGAGAAGACTCCCTATGAAGCTTTTGGAACTCGAAGATCTAGATCCTTCGTAGTTTTATTTCATTCATGTTGTGTCATAGGAACCACCGTACTGTTAAGTGGGGTCGAAGAGAACCAGTCAGAATGACTGAAGTGATGCCAAATTCAAATCCTATGTCTTCGAGCGAAGACTATGAGAGAAAATCTTGTCCAGAGTCAGACAAGTCAGCTTTACTTGTAGCCCAAGTAAAGTTGCCGTGTGAGTTCGAAATCCGACCGTTGGTACACGTGTCAGTTCCTTAGTGACCCAGGGTCATTTCGGACAGATCAGGTCGGGTTGCCAAGTGGCTATAAATAGTCCACCCCCCCACAACCTTAACGGTTGGCTGCTCAGATTTCAGTCCACAGCTTTTGTCGTTTGAGAGCAACCCACCTCGAAGCCTTTGAAAGAAAAATTCCCAGTGAGGAGAAAAGCCCTAACCACCCAGAGCCAGAGTAAATTGGGCATCACTTAAGTCTTCGTGTCTGTGTGATCTGAAGACCTATTACACTTGAGGACTGTGCATCCTCCAGACGGTTAGGCGTCGCGTTCTGAGCATCCAAGAGAAATTGTGGATTGCCAGTGAACGAGGTCTGTGAAGGTTTGGGAGTCTACCTTGAAGACTTACCAGAGTGATTGGGCGAGGTCTGTGTGACCTTAGCTCAAGGAGAAAACGGTGAGGACTGGGTGTCTTGGACTGAGTGTCCTTGACTGGGTGTCCGGGACTGTGTGTCCTTTGGTTTAAATACCTAGCCGCTCCAACCAGACGTACAGTTGTCACAGCAACTGGAACTGGTCCAAGAAATCATTGTCTTCAACGTGTCACTGTTTCATCTTCACTTCCCTTACTTACAGTTATTCATTGTGAAGCCATTGCATGCTTGCTTTATCTTTTGTCTTCACAACATGAATGTATGATCTGTTCGGCTTCATAACTTCTTCCTACCTGATCCTTATTACACTGAAGCTGTTTGTCATTGCGCTTTCACTCTATTGAATACATGACCATGGCTGGTCTAGTGTAATCTAACTTCCGCTGCATAGTAATAGGCATAATCTTCACTGTTTGTCTTCATAACTCTCACGTTTTGAAGACTTTCATAAAAATCGCCTATTCACCCCCCCTCTAGTCGATATAACGCACTTTCAATGGGCGATGACCTCAGGCAACACACACAGTTTCTAGGAATAAACCGTGTTGGATCAATGAACAATCACACACGACTTTCTCTTGAAAACTGTTTGCGTTAGGCCACCTTGGGCAAACGTTTACACATGAAAACTATGTGTGATGGACAACCTCTGCCACACAGTTTCTTCCACGGACCGTGTGTGATATATTCAATAACGCAAGCGATTTAACGGGGAAATTGTGTGTGATATACCTGTGAACGGAAACGTTTTCCTTGGAGCGACTGTGTGGGATGTACATACGAACGGAAACGTTTAGCGGGGACTAACTGTGTGGGATGTACTTGCGACCAGAAACAATTTCGCCGTATAATTGTATTTTTAGGTCTACTGTACGCATTTCCATATTTGAGCGCTCGCCGGTCACACACGACCTCATTTTGCCGAACATGTGTGCCAGGAGGGCATATCCCCGACGGATTCTGGGTCGTGTGGGAAGGACCCCCCTATCGCCCACACTCACTTAGCGATGGTTCCAAATGCCGTCACGGAAAGGGGTTAAAAACCGTTTGTTTAGGAGCTCGCTGTACTACTGTATGTATGAAATGACCCTAGGTCACTAAGGAACCGACACGTGTCCAACGGTCGAATCTCAAACACATGCGGCAGCTTGACTTGGCCTACAAGCAAATCCAACTCATCCAACTCTGGATAAGATTTGCTCTCATTGTCTTCACTCGAAGACATAGGACCTATGTTGAGCATCATGTCAGTCTTCTGACTTTGTTCACTTGGACCCACTTAACAGTTCAGTGGTTCATATGACTCAATAAATAAGAAAATGAAACTACGAAAGAAATTATGTCTTCGGACTCCATAGTCTTCAAGTGAATGTCTTCACGCGTCATTACCTTCGACGTGATTGTCTTCACGAACCACCATTGTCGTCAATGTCTTCATACATTTTTAGGGGTCATCTCTGGTAGGTAAACCGAATCAATGAGGGACTTCTACCTGTGTTATCCTGTAATTCTCACAAACACATTAGTCCCTCAACCACGTTTGTCGTCAATACTCCAAAACCAACTAGCGGTGGCACTAGATGCACTAACAATCTCCTCCTTTTTGGTGATTGATGACAAACTGGTTGAAGTTTTCAACGGGGATAAAATTATGTGAAAGTTAAAGAACGCGATTGCTACTTCTTGAGCTTGCGTTGGTTTTTCCCTTGAAGATGAAAGGGTGATGCAGCACAGTAGATGTAAGTATTTCCCTCAGTTAAGAACCAAGGTACCAATCTAGTAGGAGAAGAACACGCAAATCACCAACACCTGCACAAACAATCAAACACTTGCACCCAATGTGATAAAGGGGTTGTCAATCCCTTCACGCTCACTTGCAAAGGTGAGATCTGATAGAGATAGATAAATAAAACTAAACGAAAGATAAAATATTTTTGGGTTTTTTGGTTTGTAGATCTGAAAATAAAAGATTGCAAAATAGTAGATCGGAAATTAATAGGATGGAAAATAGACCCAAGGCCATAGGTTTCACTAGAGGCTTCTCTCTTGAAGGCAAATAATACAGTGGGTGAATAAATTACTGTCGAGCAATTGATAGAAAAGCGCAAAGTTATGACGATATCCAATGCAATGATTATGTAATATAGGCATCACGTCCGTGTCAAGTAGAACGACTCCTGCCCGCATCTACTACTATTACTCCACATATCAACGGACTCCTGCCTGCATCTAGAGTATTAATTCATAAAGAATAGAGTAACGCTTTAAGTAAGATGACATGATGTAGAGGAATAAACTCAAGCAATATGATGTAAACCCCATCTTTTTATCCTCGATGGCAACAATAGAATATGTGCCCCACTACCCCTACTTTGTCACTGGGTGAGGACACCGCACGATTGAACCCAAAGCTAAGCACTTCTCCCATTGCAAGAAAAACCAATCTAGTTGGGCAAACCAAAACGATAGTTCGAAGAGAATTACAAAGATATCAAATCATGCATATAAGAATTCAAAGAAGATTCAAATAATATTCATAGATAATCTTGTCATAAATCCACAATTCATCAGATCTCGACAAACACACCACAAAAAGAACATTACATAGGGTAGATCTCCAAGAACATCGAGGAGAACATGATATTGAGAATCAAAGAGAGAGAAGAAGCCATCTAGCTACTAGCTATGGACCCGTAGGTCTGAGGTAAACTACTCACGCTTCATTGGAAGGCAATGGAGTTGATGTAGATGCCCTCTGTGATCGAATCCCCCTCCGGCAGGATGCCGGAAAAGGCCCCAAGATGGGATCTCACGGGAACAGAAGGTTGCGGAGGTGGAAAAGTGTTTTCGTGGATGCCTCCGGTGTTTCTGGAATAGATGTGAATATATAGGAGGAAGAACTAGGTTAGGGGGGTCACGAGGGGCCCACAAGGTAGGGGCGCCCCCCTAGGGCGCAACCTCCACCCTTGTCGCTGCCTCGTGGCTCTTCCGACTTGCACTCCGAGTCTCCTGGGTGTCTTTTGGTCCATGAAAAATCATGTCACGACCGGTTTTTCAATAAAAATATTTATTGAGAAACCAATCTTTTGAGTCCAGTATGAGAAAAATCCTCCTTACCGGTAGACAAATTCTTGATACAATAAGCCAGTAGCATAAAATATATTACAGGGTCGAACTACGGTTGCTCAACCAAATTATTACAATCACGCCAATAATTATACATAAAGGCGGACATGACACAGTGGTGTGGAGGCATACTACTAACTCGAGGATAGGGCGGTGGTGGAAAAACACAGCGGGGAGAGAGATACAAGCCTCTAAAACTGGCATCTCATCGAGCGTCGAGGTGAGGCTCGATGAATTTATTTGGTAGCGGAAGCGGATATAATACAGTGACCAAATCCAGGGTCGTACGAGACTGACTGGGATTCCTCTAGGCGTCGGACTCGCTATCAAATTCTTCATCCATGAGATCGCCTTCGTCAGCATCTGGCCAAATCAACAAGCCAGGTGAGTACTTTGAAAGTACTCGCAAGACAGTTCGGACGTAAGATATAACAAATGCATGCATGGATGAGTCATGATTAATTTTTAACAGTGGCACATTAATTCATAAAAATAAGATAGGTAAAAAGGGGGTCGGCGGTAGTCCGCTCGAAAACCCAACAAAATAACTGTAAACCCAATCGGGTGTCTGAAGCGACACCTCGATAGGAAGATAAATAAATAAATCATGCCGCAGTCGGGCGTCTAGGCGACACCACATAAAGGGCTTTAAAAGAAATGCCACAGTCGGGCGTCTGGGCGACGCCACATAAAGGGCTTCAAAAGAAATGCCACAGTCAGGCGTCTGAGCGACGCCACATAAAGGGCTTTAAAAGAAATGCCACAGTCAGGCGTCCGAGCGACGCCACATAAAGGGCTTTAAAAGAGATGCCACAGTCGGACGTCTGAGCGACGCCACATAAAGGGCTTTAAAAGAGATGCCACAATCGGACGTCTGAGCGACATCATAGAAAGGGCTTTCATTGAAAGTAAAATATAACAATGCCGCAGTCGGACGTCTGAGCGACATCGCAGAAAGGGCTTTTATTCACAAGTAAATAATACTCATAATAAACACTCAATTCATGAAAATAAGCGGGTTAGTCCATCCACAGGAATAATCATTTAACCGGACTTAGCACTCATGTGATTCACCGGAGTCTCTGTCATCAAAACTGACATTTGGTCAGGATAAGATAATACCGAACTTGGACATGGAGTAGATGATTCAAAGGAATATATGACTCTGCAGAGATTGTACAAAATTTTTCCCACAGCCAACGGATTTCCGTAGTCATGAAGGACTAGTTCCCTTTATGGTATTTCGGAAGAAAACACAGCTAACCAGTACACACCCATCCTACCTCTCGATGCTAGGAATCACCCTAGACATCGTCCAAGAAAAACTTTTGAGACGGGGAGATCACAATCTCGAATAGCATGGGATCAAATTTATATACGCGCGCTCTAAGGGGTGCCCCCCTCTCGGTCCCAACCGGAAACACCCATGCCCCCTGACCGGATGACTGGCTTTAATCCAGGGCCATGGAACCATCATCACGGCCTTTCCTTTTTGGTGTGTACCAGGAAAGTGGTTTACAACTTACTAAGCCATATTCCTTGCGGAAAACATGTGGTAGTACAGGGAAGGAATAATGGAAGGAACTGGAATGATACGAGTTGACATTGAAGTCACATAGTTTGGCATAAGCCTGGCATGCTACAACACTGCCATCTTACCCATCCTCATGCCAACACATGGCCATGTATACTCACATCCATCCACTTCATGGATTTTCGGAACTCACTTGCCTCATCTTTGCAGGTAACATGACATTCGTCGGTATGTTCATCAACATGCCATAAACTACTTAATGCAAACATGCCAAAACAATAATCATATCAAAATTTCAAACATGCTTGCCTGGTTCGGAGTAGTCGGAGCCTAGCTCAGTGAAGTTTGCGGTCCCGTCACCTCCTTCGGTATCTACAGTATAAAGAAAATATACGCGCTATCGTGAATACCGTGAGGTGCACAAAAATTATTCCAAATTTTTTTCAAATAAATATGATAAAAAACTAGACAAAAATCTGAAGAGGACAGAAAAAGAATCACTCAAAAATTCCTTTCTGTTAAAAACTTATAAGGGTTTTAATCTAGGGACTCATCTGTAATGAAACAGAAAGTTCCCAGGGGCTAGCTTACAAAAACAAAAAACGACTCGAATAAGAATGCGCCGGCCCAGCGGGAAAACGCATTTGGTAGAAGACGTTTTCAGAAAACGTTTCACTTAGACAGGACAGAGAGGCTGACAGGCGGGTCCCGCCCGTTAGGTTTGAATATTCAAACGGGGCGGCAGAGTTCGCCGGTGCCCGAGAGCCGCGGTGGTCGCCGGCGGCGATCCACGGCGAGGCAGGGGCATCGGAGGGTACCTCCGTGTTCAGGGTGCCATTCCGCGTCGGTTGGTGGTGGTGGTGGTCGCCGGCGAGTACCACGTCGACGGCGAGCCTTGCTCCGGCGGACGGTGGTTTGGGTGATCGAGGGCCTCGTCGGAGAGTGCTGCGGAGATCAAATTGAGGAGGGGGTTAGACTTCTGGTAGCTAGAGGGGGTAACTGACGGGATTTGGGCGCTGGAGACGGCCTCACCGTAGCGAATCGAGGTGGAGGCCGAGGCGGAACGGGGCGGCCGGAGCTGGGGGAGGAGACCTCCTCGAGGTCCCCCTGTTGGCCTGGCGGGGTGCTGGAGAGGTGTAGTGATGGTGCGTGCTCGAGGGCGAGCTCGGGGCTCCTTTTTATAGGCGGTCCGAGGCGGTGGCCGAGAACGGGGTTCTCGGGCAAAGTTTACGGCGGCGCAGGGCATTGGTCGGGGAGGTTTAGGGGTCGAGCGCCGTCGTGGGGGTTCACTGGGTCCGTTTGGGTGCTAAACTAGCCAAGATTTGGGTGTTTAGGGCGAGCTTGACGGAACGGGGTGGCGCGGGCCCGTCGGCGGCAGGGAGCACGTTCCGTGCTTGCCGGGCCACGGCGACGGTGCCACGGGCGTGCGTTGGCATGGCAGGGACACGCGGAGAGCCAGGGGGCGTTGGGCGGCTCCGGGTGGCGTGGCGAGCGGGCTCGGGCCCTCGCTGGCCGCCACGGAAGGCGCAGCCACCGCAGAAGCTTCCAACGCCGGCGAGGCTCGTCGCCACCGACGCCAGGAATCGGCCAAGCATGCGTGCGGGGTGCTGGTCAAGGGGAAGAGGCTGCGTGCAACGCGCCAGGGCGCACTGTGGCCGCGTGACCGAAGTCTGACGAAGGAAAAACAACACTGAATTTCTGAACTTAACTGAAGATGAACAGAACAGTGCATGCAAGGTGTTCGACAGAATGATCTAGGCATCTAGAGATTTTTCCTTGAGCTGAAACTTGGTGGGGTGGCCTCTCATTGCACCAGGAGGCTGCCTGAATTTTTGTGGAATTTTTGGAGAAGTGTGGATATGAATTTCATCAAATTTGTCAAATCTGGTCCAAACTTGCAGTGAGTGAAATTTGAAATTTTTGAAAAGAAGAAGAGTGGATCAAGATGGTTCTAGGTTGTGGGTACTGAAGACAATCCAGGGGAGTTTGTTTGAGGTGAAAATTCAAAGGCAATGAGGTACTTGCTTTGAAAATCACTTAGGCTCAAAATAATTGGCAGAAATGATTTGGGAGATAAAATAATTGAAATAAAATCCAAAACTTGTTTGGACTTGTTGAGATAGAGAAATTAGATTGTTCAAAGGTGGAGGGAGGGATTTTGAGAAGATTTACTATAGGAGACATGGTAAAACCATGGGTGGTTTTCAGGATAAGAGAATCCTTAAAATTCACAGAGTTCTTTTTGTAAGAAAAGAATAATTTCCAAAAATATATTTTGAGAAGGAAACCATCAGAGAAAGAGTTTTAAATGATCAAACACCATAGTTTGAAGAAGATACAAAAATAAAAATCCTTGCCAATGAAGTTTTTAAGAGGAAGGTTTTCTGGAAAATTTTAAATGGCCTCTTTTCAAAAACCACAAAGTTTTTGCTGAAAACCAAATAAAATTTTTGGAGGGTCACAAATCATCATGAAAGTTTTATCCCGTTTGGACTCCGTTTGATATTCCTTTTCTGTGAAGCTGAAAAACAAGGAAAAACAGAAACTGGCACTGGGCTCTAGGTTAATAGGTTAGTGCCAAAAATAATATAAAATATCATATTAATGCATATAAAGCATCCAAAACATATAATATAATAGCATGTAACAATCAAAAACTATAGATACATTGGAGACGTATCAAGCATCCCCAAGCTTAATTCCTGCTTGTCCTTGAGTAGGTAAATGATAAAAACAGAATTTTTGATGTGGAATGCTACCTAACATATTTATCCATGTAATTTTCTTTATCGTGGCATGAATGCTCAGATCCATAAGATTCAAAACAAAAGTTTAATATTGACGTAAAACAATAATACTTCAAGCATACTAACAAGGAAATTATGTCTTCTTAAAATAACATGGCCAAAGAAAGCTATCCCTACAAAATCATATAGTCTGGCTATGCTCCATCTTCATCACACAAAATACTCAAATCATGCACAACCCCGATGACAAGCCAAGCAATTGTATCATACTTTTGGTGTTCTCAAAACTTTTCAACTTTCACGCAAGACATGAGCATGAGCCATGGACATAGCACTATAGGTGGAATAGAATATGGTGGTTGTGGAGAAGACAAAAAAGGAGATAATCTCACATCAACTAGGCGTATCAACGGGCTATGGAGATGCCCATCAGTAGATATCAATGTGAGTGAGTAGGGATTGCCATGCAATGGATGCACTAGAGCTATAAGTTTATGAAAGCTCAAAAAGAAACTAAGTGGGTGTGCATCCAACTTTCTTGCTCACGAAGACATAGGGCAATTTGAGGATGCCCATCGTTGGAATATACAAGCCAAGTTATATAATGAAAAATTCCCACTAGTATATGAAAGTGACAACATAGGAGACTCTCTATCATAAAGATCATGGTGCTACTTTGAAACACAAGTGTGGAAAAATGATAGTAACATTGCCCCTTCTCTCTTTTCACTCATTTTTTGTTTAGCTTCTTGGCCTCTTTTTTAGTTGGCTTCTTTGGCCTCTTTTATTTTTCCTCACATGGGGCAATGCTCTAATAATGAAGATCATCACACTTTTAATTTCAGGGGAAATTATAGAATTTTTCTAACATTTTATTTTCACTTTTCAGAGAAATAATAAGTTCACTTGCAATGTAAATTTGAATTTGACTTTGATTTTTAGACAAGAGGCATTTTGCATAGTAATCCTTTGACATGGCCACCATTAGGGGAAGATTACTGTAGCATGACACTGGGGGTGTTACACCCTTGCGGCAGTGGTGCAACCACATGTGTGTATTTGCGAAAATTTATAGGTCCCATGCAAGAAATGGGAATGAAATTCAAACATCTTGGCGTCGTGGATCGGCCGGAAAGATGGAGAAACTTAGTTTTTTAATTCCTGTAAATCCAAAACACGCCTGAAAATCATGAAACTTGGCATGGTGTCATGGCATGGCACCAACATGCTGTGGTAATTTTTTTTGGCCGAATTGGGACAAGCTTTGGTGTAAGATTCTTGCCAACCGAAGCTTCCCTCAAGAAGGCTCGTGGTTCCGAGAGGGAACGTGTCACCTCCGTGTGCGAAAGACATACGTACACTGCCTTCTCCCACCTTAATTTTTTAGCACAGGTAGATTAGACCAAATAAAAGTATCGTGCTAAATTTTGGGATTATTCCGGGTTCGTTTGTCCTTTTTATACATTAATTGAGTTTTTGGGCATTTAATGTGCATAATTCAAATTTGAACTACAAGCACATGCTCCAATGCACCAAAGTTGGTTGAAAAATCCCAAGTGTGTCCTTGCGCAAATTTATAGGTCCCATGGAAGAAATGGGAATGAAATTCAAACATCTGGCATTCGTGGCTCGGCCGGAAAGATTGAGAAACTTGGTTTTTTAATTCCTGTAAATCCAAAACACGCCTGAAAATCATGAAACTTGGCATGCTGTCATGACATGGCACCAACATGATGCGGTATTTTTTTGGCTGAATTGGGACAAGCTTTGGTGTAAGCTTCTTGCAAACCGGAGATTCCCTCAAGAAGGATCGTGGTTCCAAGTGGGAACGTGTCACCTCCGTGTGCGAAACGACAAACGTACACTGCCTTCTCCCACCTTAATTTTTTTACAAAAGAAGATTAGACCAAACAGAAGTTTTGTGCTAAATTTTGGAATTATTTCGGGTTCGTTTGGCCTTTTTTATACATTAATTGAGTTTCTATGCATTTAATGTGCATAATTCAAATTTGAACTACAAGCACATGCTGCAGTGCACCAATTTTGGTTGAAAAAACACATGTATATCTTTGGGTGAATTTATAGGTCCCATGCAAGAAATGGGAGTGAAATTCAAACATCTCGACGTCGTGGCTCGGCCGGAAAGATTGAGAAACTTAGTTTTTTAATTCCTGTAAATCCAAAACATGCCTGAAAATCATGAAACTTGGCATGGTGTCATGACATGGCACCAACATGCTGCGGTATTTTTTTGGCAGAGTTAAGACAAGCTTTGGTGTAAGACTCTTGCAAACTGCAGCTTCCCTCAAGAAGGCTCGCAGTTCCGAGAGGGAACATGTCACCTCCGTGTGCGAAACTACATGCGTACACTGCTTTCTCCTGCCTTAATTTTCTTACACAGGCAGATTAGACCAAATAGAAGTATCATGCTAAATTTTGGAATCATTCCGGGTTCGTTTGGCCTTTTTTATACATTAATTGAGTTTCTGGGCATTTAATGTGCATAATTCAAATTTGAACTAACAGCACATGCTCCAGTGCACCAAAGTTGGTTGAAAAATCACATGTGTGTCTTTTGGGTGAATTTATAGGTCCCATGCAAGAAATGGGGATGAAATTCAAACATCTGGGCCTCGTGGCTCGGCCGAAAAGATTGAGAAACTTGGTTTTTTAATTCCCGTAAATCCAAAACACGCCTGAAAATCATGAAACTTGGCATGCTGTCATTACATGGCACCAACATGCTGTGGTAATTTTTTTGGCCGAATTGGGACAAGCTTTGGTGTACCCTTCTTGCAAACCAGAGTTTCCCTCAAGAAGGCTCCTGGTTCCGAGAGGGAATGTGCCACCTCCGTATGCCAAACGACATACGTACACTACCTTCTCCCGCCTTAATTTTTTTACACAGTCAGATTAGACCAAATAGAAGTATCATGCTAAAATTTGAAATTATTCCGGGTTCGTGTGGCCTTTTATATACATTAATTGTGTTTTTGGGCATTTAATGTGCATAATTCAAATTTGAACTACAAGCACATGCTACAGTGCACCAAAGTTGGTTGAAAAATCACATCTGTGCTAGTGAAGAGGTCAACCAAGGTGTTCAAGTCCCTCCAATTGGTCAAGGACTTCTTAACATTGCCATGGCATACAATGCAGTGGGGGAAGAGGAGGATTTATAGGTGTAGCAGCTCAATGCAGATCATCTTCACCCACAGAATGTGGCCGTAGATCATGCTGTGGTGGTTCAGAATGTGGTTGCTGAACCTCAACATAATTTGCAGCCAGTTCCCATATCAGATATGCCCAATGATGTCAGAGACACTGTAGTTACTGGCACTTCTATGCCCATCTTAGACGTAGACAAGCAAAATGAGGCTGTGAGAGAAATCCCACCTACTGGAAATAGTTCAGAACCATTTGCTGTTGCTGTCAGTTTTTCTGCTAAAGTAACTGTCCCTACAACTTAAGTTATTATTCCAGATATCAAGGGCAAGGCAGATGTGCCAATCCCTCACATTGGTTCCTCATCAGAAGTGAACACTAAAGGTAACTATGGGTCCTTCACTTTGCCAGGATCTCCTACTTTGCTTGATTTACATACATTGGCTCAGGATCATGCTTTGCAAGTTATTGATGTCTCACATTTAATTTCTGAAGAAGGGCTAGACCTGTGGATAAAGCATTTTGCACCAGCAACTCAGGGAGCTGCACCCACTTTCAAAATTGAAATTCCAGTAAGTTGGTTTAACTTCATAATCCATTTGCTGTTGACACCTGATAAGTTTGGTTGGACCATGCGTTTGCTCAAATCTGATATATGGAAACTATTAACTGCTAATTGTGAGCAAGAAGAAACTCTGCTTTTTCACATACCTGATGGATGTGCCACTTCCCAGGCACCCACCTGTAAAGATTTCACCCTAGATTTGGGCAAGGAAAATGAAGGAATCAGTCCAGCTGCTCATTCCTCCACTTGGGCAGGCAATCCTCTTCAACAAGTGTCTCCAAATAAAGTCCTACCACTTGGAGAGGCTATCTCAAGAAAAAGGAGAGAGAAAGAACCTATGGTGGAAACTGAGGTAAGAAGGAGTGACAGGATTAAGAAGGATAATAAGGGATATAGAAGAAAATCATGTGATGCTAAATCTTGTTTGCCATGTAATGCTATACCTCCACTTATTCAGAATTCAGTGGTTAAAAACCTGACTAAATCTTTCTGTAAGGTTTCTGAGGATGAACTACAGGACAAGTTATCCAAGAAACCTAAAAAGAAGGGACAAGAGGAGGTGGCCAAGGCCACAGGAGATGCAGCCAAGTCAAGGCCTGTGTGATGATGAGTCTGCAACAAGAGCCTGAGTTAAACAGCAGAATGGTCTGCTATTCTCTTTTGGGACATAATTGTCATATGTATGCAGTGAACTGTAACTCATGCATTTACTGCACAATGGATGTTTGCCCTGGGTGGCACCTTTTGTCTGTTACCTGTACTATGTTTAAGTATCAACTCTGGTATCTTACTATGGGAGTGACTACTTCTTTGTCTGCTACTGTGAAAGCTCTTGGATCTCATTACTGGTTGTTTTAGTTTTGTTGGTCACCTGTATCTGTGAAATGTTGGAATGTAGCCTCATGCTGCATGTCCACTGCTCTTTCTGTGGATCCCAATAACTTTGTTTTTTGGGATAATCATCAGGGGGTGGACCCTGCTGATCAAAGTTACATAATTTTGGTCTTTAATGAATAACAATAGAACATGGAATATCCTAAACTGGAATGTGAGGGGTATTAATTCTTCAGATAAATGGTTGGCTATTAGGCAAAAAGTGGAAGAAAGTCCTGCTGGGATTGTGTGCTTGCAGGAAACTAAGAGAGAGAATTTTGATTTAGCCTATATTCATAAAGTGTGTCCATAGAGATTTAATAAATTTGAATACTTACCTTCCATTGGGGCGTCTGGTGGTATTCTCACTACTTGGAATGGAGCTTTATTCAATGGAGAATTAATGTTTCAAAACAAGTTTTCCTTATCCATTCAATTCACTTGTAAAACTTCTTCCAAATGTTGGATCCTCACAAACATCTATGGCCCTTGCAATCATGAGGATAAAATTGAGTTCATTGGATGGTTTGGTAATATACAAATGCCTAATGATGTGGATTGGATTATCATGGGGGATTTTAACTTCATTAGAACACCTGAGGATAGAAATAAACCTGGAGGGGATGTCAATGAAATGCTTATGTTTAACGAGGCTATAAGTTAACTTGGTTTGATTGAACTCCCTCTAAAAGGCAGGCAGTTTAGATGGAGTAACATGCAAGACAGCCCCCTCCTGGAGAAGTTAGACTGGTTTTTCACCTCTGCTGCTTGGATGACCAGCTACCCAGATACTTTGGCTCTTCCCATGGCTAAGCCAATTTCTGATCATCTTCCTTGCATGATAAAAATTGGCACAAATATCCCAAAATCTAAAGTGTTCAGATTTGAAATTTATTTGCTTAATCATAACTCCTTTAAACAGGTGGTTGAGGCTGCTTGGAATATTCCAGTAGGTCATACTGATTGTGCAAAGAAGGTCAATGCAAAATTCAAAAGTGTCAGAAGAGCACTTAAGCTGTGGGCTAAAAACCTTGCCTGTCATAAGAAGCAAATTGCAGATCTAAATGACTGTATCTTTCTATGGGACATGATTGAGGAGTACATGAATCTTACAGTGTTTGAGAATAATTGCAGGAACATGCTAAAGGATTTATTGATAATTGTGCTCAATAACCAGAAGATTTACTAGAAACAGAGAGGTAAAATCAAAGGAGTAAAGTTGGGGATGAGAACAGAAAATTCTTCCATACAAAAGCCTCTATTAATCACAGATACAATACGATTGCTATGCTGTTGAATAAAGATCAAGTTGAAGTAACAGATCATGATGGAAAGGCTGCAATCCTATGGGAGGCTTTTAAAAATAGATTGGGACAATCCAATGGACACTCCATGCACTTTGACCTAAATGATCTGTATGAAAACATAGTGGATCCACAAATCTTTATTGATCTGGAAAAACCTTTTTCTCAAGAAGAAATTGAAGATGTGGTAAAAACTTTGCCTGCAGATAAATCACCAGGGCCAGATGGATTTAATAATGAGTTTATCAAAAGTTGTTGGGATATTATCAAGACTAATTTCTTTGAGCTTATTATGGCATTCCATGCCGGGAATGTAAATCTAGAGAGCATAAACTCCTCTTTCATCACTCTAGTGCCAAAAAAAGAAGTGCCACTCTCCCCAAATGACTTTAGGCCAATTTCTTTGCTAAATGGAGTACTGAAAAGCATAACAAAATTGCTGGCCAGTAGATTACAACGAGTTATTCTGCAAATGGTGCATATTAATCAATATGGTTTCCTCAAAGATAGAGTGATCCAGGATTTCCTAGGGTGGGCATATGAATACATTCACCAGTGCCACAAGTCTAGGGAGGAAATTTTAGTAATTAAATTGGATTTTGAGAAGGCTTTTGATACAATTGAGCATGCAACAATCATTGATATTTTTAGTGCTAAAGGTTTTGGAGAGAAATGGATATCATGGATGAAAGCTCTGTTCACAACTACATCATCTTCTGTATTACTGAATGGTGTACCTGGGAAAAGAATTTACATAAGAAGAGGAGTAAGACAAGGTGACCCTTACTCTCCTTTAATATTTGTGTTGGCTGCTGATCTGTTGCAATCTATTCTTAACAAAGACATGAGGTTAAACCTGATCACTGCTCCACTTCAAGTCAAGACTTTCCCTCACTTCCCAATTGTGCAATATGCAGATGACACTCTAGTAGTTATGCAAGCCGATTCTAGACATCTATTCTGTTTAAAGGCACTTCTCAATACTTTTGCTATAGCAACTGGGCTCAAGGTGAATTATGGGAAGTCAATCATGGTACCTTTGAACATTGCTGAAGACAGGGTAGAAATTTTTACAAACACATTGTAGTGTGCTAGAGGACATTTCCCTTTTACTTACCTTGGTCTTCCCTTGGGAATATACAAACCAACTATCGAGCAATGCCTCCCCCTGGTTAACAGGATTGCCAAAAGACTGGCTGGTATCTCTGTCTTCATGACCCAAGCTGGAAAATTACTACTGGTCAAGTCAGTGATGACATCATTATCAGTTTTCTTCATATGTTGTCTGGACATACCTATTACAATAAAGAAACAGATCATCAAGTACTTGCGGCACTGTCTATGGAGAGGCCCTGATATGGAGGACATAAGACCTGCATTGGTGG
Organism: Triticum urartu; assembly: GCF_003073215.2. NCBI lineage: Eukaryota > Viridiplantae > Streptophyta > Magnoliopsida > Poales > Poaceae > Triticum > Triticum urartu. The sequence continues at coordinate 281,376,606 of NC_053023.1, forward strand.
CATGGCACACTTTGTGTAGACCCAAGGACCAGGGAGGATTAGGAGTACTAGATATCTTTACACACAACAAAACCCTGCTCATGAAGAACCTCCACAAATTCTTCAACAGACATGACATCCCTTGGGTTAAACTGATTTGGGAAACATACTATAATGATGGGAAATTACAAGGAGGCAGCATGGTAGGATCATTCTGGTGGAAGTCCAACTTAGCTCTCATTGATCAATACAAAGCTATTGCTAGATGTAATGTGGGAGATGGTGTCAGTTCACTCTTTTGGGATGATCTATGGAACCAAACAATACTTAAACACCAATTCCCCCACCTAATCTCTTTTGTCAAAAATCCTCGGCAAATATTCAACAAGTGGTGCAGACTGAATACTTGTAGGATCTCTTCCATCTCCCTTTGACAACAGAAGCATATGAGGAATTCTTACAAATGGAAGATATTTGCATTTCCTTGACACAATCAGAATACTTAGACACATTGGACACATGGAGTTACATTTGGGGTACTAAACACTATTCATCAATCAAAGCATATAAAGTCTTAATTGGACACAAGCAGAACCCTCCACATTTCAATTGGATCTGGCAAAGTTCTTGTCAGCCAAAGCATAAAGTTTTCTTCTGGCAACTACTCCATGATCGTGTCAACACAAGAAATATACTTAGAAGAAAGAATTTTGTGTTGGAAGCTTATAACTATGCAGTTGGAGGTTGTCGAGAAGAAGAAACATTGCATCATCTTTTTTGGGGTTGCCAATTTGTTCAGCAATGCTGGGACTTCATATGTCCAACAAGGACACCAAACTTGCCTGTGTTAGAAGCATTTCAAGACCTTAAAGACAAACCAAGGTACCCATTTTACATGGAGATCATCATTCTTGGAGGATGGGCCATCTGGATAACCAGAAATAATAAGATTTTCGAAAACATTGCTCCTTCATTTCAAGGCTGGAAGTCCATATATCTGGAGGAACTAAAGCTTTTAAAGATTAGGATGAAGAAGAAGCATGAGAGGCAATTCTCTGTTTGGCTTGAAGGCCTTTTGTAATTTCTCTGTTTGTAGGCTAGTAGGCTTTTTGTTTTTCTTTCTTTTTCTTCTTCTTTTTTCTAGTTTCTAGTTTCTTTTCTTCTTCTTAAGGTTTACCTCAAGCCTTTTCAGACTATTTGTACTTTGCTCTCTTAATTTAAAAATTGCAGTGGGGTCTTACCCTACTATTTATAGTCAAAAAATCACATGTGTGTCTTTGGGTGAATTTATAGGTCCCCTACAAGAAACGGGAATGAAATTCAAACATCTTGGCGTCGTGGCTCGGCCGGAAAGATGGAGAAACTTGGTTTTTTAATTCCTGTAAATCCAAAATATGCCTGAAAATATGAAACTTGGCATGGTGTTTGTGACGCCCCGAGACCGATGCGCCAGGTGTCTTCCAGTTATTCGCTATTGTTGCCTTGTCATTTGCTTGCGTGTTGCATTTTATCATGTCATCACATGCATTGCATCACCATGTTTTCAAAACTTGCATCTGTCTCGGTCTCCTCGTTCTCTCCATTGTCCGTTCTGAGCCCAAACACACTTGCACGCGCCCGCGGCATGTCCGAAATATTATTTTATAAGTGGCCAGAAAATGTTTCCGGAATGGGTTGAAAGTTGGCATGCGGTGTTGTTATGTTGTAGGTAGGCCGCCTGCCAAGTTTCATCGCATTTGGAGTCTGTTTGACACCCCAACGGATAACTATAGCGACATTATAGTCGGTCAAAACGTCGGACGTTTTCGGTCTCCGGAAACAGTTGCCGGGCTGCACTCCTCTCCTCTCATCTCAGCCCACTACCACTCACCGCCAGGCCCTACCTAACCTCTCTTGTCAGCCCGCGATCCTCCTCGCACGCGCGCCCGAAAGCTGTCCCGGACCCGACCCGGGCAGTCGTCACCGTTGGATCCGGATCATCCCCTAACGTCTACAAAACATCTCTGTTTTGTTAATTGGGCTCCCTACCTATTTTTCTCGGACCGAGCATATTTTTTGTGAGTCCAAGAAAATTAACCGCATGTTCAAATTCGTTCCCTAAATCCCTCTTCTTTTTCTTCTCTCTATTTTTTTCTTCTTTCTTGTCTCCCTCTTTCTTCTAAGAAGTGTAAGAGTGAGAGAGCACCAGGCCCAGCAGGGGTCGGCAGCCCAGCCAGGCCGACCGGTCTCCAAGGCCCAGACTTTTCCCTCATAAGGCCCAAGGCCATCCATCCCCAGGCCTAACCCTAGCCTTCCCCGCTCGACCCCGTGACCTCTCCCGATCCCCTCTCCATCCGCCGCCAGAGAGAATTGCCTCGTCCCCGTTTTCCTCTCCCTCCGATCGATCCCCACGCTCCTCTCTCCTCTCGCTCTCTCCCTCGCCCATAGCGCCTCGCCTCGCTGCTACCTCCATGTCACCTCGCAGCTTCAATCATACCGCGACCTGCTGCAGCTGATCTTCCCGCGCGCCGGCGACCTGCCCTGCACCACCTCTGACTCCCTCTTGTTCTCGTCCCGCGCCGTAGGACGTTGTCTCCGGCCTGATACAGCCGCCCTCGGCCTCTCCTCGAGCACTGGCCGCCCACAGCTCGCCGGAGAGACCCCTCCTCGCCACCCCGTTGTGCACCAAAAGTCAGGGCCGCCATGGACAAGACCCCCTGCAACCACGCCCCTGCCGTCCCCGCGCCCTGCTGCCTCCTGGGGTGCTGCGCCGTCGCCCGTTCGTCTTCAACCGCGGGAGCACAGTTCTCCTTCTACCCCGTCCAGATCCGGCTAGCCTCCACCGCCGTTGCCCGTTCCCGACCGGATCCAACTCCGGTGTCCCGTCCCCTTCGGTGTTGACCACCACCATCAACGCCTGGCAGCAGCTCCTTGGTCTGTGACTTGTGCTGATGCTGCTGCTCGCCTTGTGCCCATGAGCCCCGGCGCCCCCTTTGCTTTGTTGCACGCCCATGGCTTCCTTGTCGCTCGTGCTGCACCTCCCCGATGGCCACCAGTGCACCTCCACCTCGTCCTGCCGTTGTTGCCTCCATGTTGCTGCTCCGAAAGCCAAGTACAACTACAAACCCGAGGAATACAAACCCGAGGAATTCAGATGCATCAAGTCCCCGAGAAGACCCGTTTTTCATCAAGTTCGACTACCCGTATCATCAAGAACCACTACGGCCGGAGACCTCGGACCCGTCAAGTACCCCTTCGAGCTATCAATAACGCAAGCGCCAAGTAACACGATGACCCCGAAGATTTCGATTTCAACAAGTTCGATGACGCTCTTGTACAACTACGTTGCCGAGTCCGGGACCGGCAAGGCCGACGACGCGGAAACACCAAGTACCCCTACGCGCGAAAACGCCTATGACCATTTCGGGATTCATCGAGTACCACTACCGTCGACCCTCGAAGACCCCGTGGACGTCAAGTTCCGTCTCGTGACCCCGAACCTCTACGAAAACGTTGTACGACTACTTCCGTGGCCGAAGACCCCTGTACAACTACCGTCGCCGTGTACGACTACCTCCACTACGAACGTCCCGAGAACGTCTACTTCCTCTACTTTGCACCGAATGAGAACCGTCCCTTTTGCACGCTTTGTAGGTATAACCCCGAGACCACCGTCCAAGAACGTTTGCATGTGTTGTATGAGGTGCACCCGTTGTCTGCACCGTGTCCGAGTTGTCACTTGCTCGGTCCTCCTCTTCTGCCGCTAACCCGTGGGGACCCGGTATCCGGTAGCACGCCACCATCCTTGCATGACACGCCCCGTCACTTTTCCTTTTGCACCGGCATCTCAATCGAGTTACCGGAAACCGGGACGTTGCTGTGGCACCGTTTCGTTATTGTTGCCGTGGCACTCCTTTTCATTTCGCCATGATGACAAATGCTTCTTAATATGCTCTTATCAACGTTTCCATAAATACTGCATAAAACTTGTGCATGTCATTCGCATCATGATAATAACATTTAAATGTTTAAAATTGTTGTTTGCATTAAATTACTAATGCATATGGGGTTTTACCGGGTTTGTTGTTTGTTATATCTGGCCCCATTTAAATTGTTTAGATGGTATAGTTTTGTTATGCCTCACCTCTTGCCATGTTTAACAACATTCAATCTTGTTGGGTACCTAAACGAGAGAGAACTAAATAAGTTTCGTGATGTTTCGTCAATATGCAACTTGTTGCATATTCAGCTCCACTTAACTTGTAGTTTTGCTTGTGCACTTTGCCATGCCATGCCCTCTTTAAACCGAACATGCATCATACTTGGTTGTGCATCGTGCCATGATTATGTGATGATTGTTTACTATGTTGTTTGCTCCTTTCCGGTGTTGCTTCTCCGAGTTGGTTCCGATAACGTCGTGTTTGTGAGGATCCGTTCGACTACGTCTGTTTGTCATCTTCATTGACTCGTTCTTCTTCCTTGCGGGATCTCACGCAAGATGACCATACCCTTGGAATCACTTCTATCTTTGCTTGCTAGTTGCTCGCTCTTTTGCTATGCCTATGCTGCGATACCTACCACTTGCTTTATCATGCCTCCCATATTGCCATGTCAAACCTCTAACCCACCTTGTCCTAGCAAACCGTTGTTTGGCTATGTTACCGCTTTGCTCAGCCCCTCTTATAGCATTGTTAGTTGCAGGTGAAGATTGGAGCTTGTTCCATGTTTGGAACATGGATATTTTGTTGGGATATCACAATATCTCTTATTTAATTAATGCACCTATATACTTGGTAAAGGGTGGAAGGCTCGGCCTTAAGCCTGGTGTTTTGTTCCACTCTTGCCGCCCTAGTTTCCGTCATATCGGTGTTATGTTCCCGGATTTTGCGTTCCTTACACGGTTGGGTTATAATGGGAACCCCTTGACAGTTCGCCTTGAATAAAACTCCAGCAATGCCCAACCTTGGTTTTACCATTTGCCACCTAGCCCTTTTCTTTCCCTTGGGTTCTGCAGACTCAAGGGTCAACTTTATTTAAACCCCCCCAGGCCAGTGCTCCTCTAAGCGTTGGTCCAAACTAGAGCCCTATGCAGCGCCCCCTCAGGGAAACTCGAGGTTTGGTTTTAGTTGTATGGAGCGCTCATCTGAGTGTGCCCTAAGAATGAGATATGTGCAGCTCCTATCAGGATTTGTCGGCACATTCGGGCGGTGTTGCTGGACTTGTTTTACCATTGTCGAGGATGTCTTGTAACCGGGTTGCCGAGCCTGATCAGATTGTCTTGGGAGAAGGAATATCCTTCGTTGACCGTGAGAGCTTGTGATGGGCTAAGTTGGGACACCCCTGCAGGGTTTTGAACTTTCAAAAGCCGTGCCCACGGTTATGGACGGATGGGAATTTGTTAATGTCCGGTTGTAGAAAACTTGAAATTTATCTTAATTAAAATGCATCAACCGCGTGTGTAACCGTGACGGTCTCTTCTCGGCGGAGTCCGGGAAGTGAACACGGTGTTGGAGTTATGCTTGACGTAGGTTGCTCTAGGATCACTTCTTGATCATAGATTTTCGACCATGCTTTTTCCTTCTCTTCTCGCTCTCTTTTGCGTATAGGTTAGCCACTATAAATGCTAGTCGCTTGCTGCAGCTCCACCTCATACCTTTTACCTACACATAAGCTTAAATAGTCTTGATCGTGAGGGTGTGAGATTTCTGAGTCCCCGTGACTCACAGATACTTCCAAAACCAGCTTGCAGGTGCCGATGATGCCGTGCAGATGACGCAACCGAACTCAAGGAGGAGCTCGATGAAGATCGCGTTCGTTATGTTGTTTCGTTTCCAGTTGATTAGTAGTGGAGCCTAGTTGGGATGATCGGGGATCTGTGTAGCATTTCGGGTAGTCTTCTTTATTTTGGTTCCGTAGTCGGACCTTGTGTGTACCTGGATGATGTAATACTTTATTCATGTATTTGTGTGACGTGACGAGTGTAAGCCAACTATGTATCTCTTTCCCTTTATGTATTACATGGGTTGTTGTGAAGATTACCTCACTTGCGACATTGCTTTCAATGTGGTTATGCCTCTAAGTCATGCTTCGACACGTGGGGGATATAGCTGCATCGAGGGCCTTACAGTGTCATGGCATGGCACCAACATGCTGTGGTAATTTTTTTGGCCGAATTGGGACAAACTTTGGTGTAAGCTTCCTGCTAACCGGAGCTTCCCTCAAGAAGGCTCGTGGTTCCGAGAGAGAACATGTCACCTCCGTGTGCGAAACGACATACGTACACTGCCTTCTCCCACCTTATTTTTTTACATAGGCAGATTAGACCAAATAAAGTATCGTGCTAAATTTTGGAATAATTCCAGGTTTGTTTGGCCTTTTTTATACATTAATTGAGTTTTTGGACATTTAATGTGCATAATTCAAATTTGAACTACAAGCACATGCTCCAGTGCACAAAAGTTGGTTGAAAATCACATGTGTGTCTTTGGGTGCATTTATAGTTCCCATGCAAGAAGTGGGAATGAAATTCAGAAATCTGGGCGTCGTGGCTCGGCCAAAAAGATTGAGAAACTTGGTTTCTTAATTCCTGTAAATCCAAAACACACCTGAAAATCATGAAACTTGGCATGCTGTCATGACATGGCACCAACATGATGCGGTATTTTTTTGGCTGAATTGGGACAAGCTTTGGTGTAAGCTTCTTGCAAACCGGATCTTCCCTCAAGAAGGATCGTGGTTCCAAGTGGGAACGTGTCACCTTCGTGTGCGAAACGACATACGTACACTGCCTTCTCCTGCCTTTTACACAGGCAGATTAGACCAAATAGAAGTATCGTGCAAAATTTTGGGATTATTCCAGGTTCGTTTGGCCTTTTTTATAGATTAATTGAGTTTCTGGGTATTTAAGGCACATAATTCAGATTTGAACTACAAGCACATGCTCCAGTGCACCAAAGTTGGTTGAAAAATCACATGTGTGTCTTTGGGTGAATTTATAGGTCCAATGCAAGAAATGGGAATGAAATTCAAACATCTGGGCGTCGTGGCTCGGCCAAAAAGATTGAGAAACTTGGTTTTTTAATTCCTTTAAATCCAAAACAAGCCTGAAAATCAAGAAACTTGGCATGCTATCATGACATGGCTACTACTGCTGCGGTATTTTTTTGGCCGAATTGGCACAAGCTTTGGTGTAAGCCTCTTGCAAATCGGAGCTTACCTCAAGAAGGATCGTGGTTCCAAGTGGGAATGTGTCACCTCCGTGTGCGAAACGACATACGTACACTCCCTTCTCCCGCCTTAATTTTTTACACAGGCAGATTAGACCAAATAGAAGTGTCGTGCCAAATTTTGGAATTACTCCGGGTTCGTTTGGCCTTTTTTAGACAATGATTGTGTTTCTAGGCATTTAATGTGAATAATTCAAATTTGAACTACTACCACATGCTGCAGTGCACCAAAGTTGGTTGAAAAATCGCATGTGTGTCTTTGGGTGAATTTATAGGTCCCATGCAAGAAATGGGAATGAAATTCAAACATCTTGGCCTCGACCGGAAAGATGGAGAAACTTGGTTTTTCAATTCCTGTAAATCCAAAACACGCCTGAAAATCATGAAACTTGGCATGGTGTCATGGCATGGCACCAACATGCTGTGGTAATTTTTTTGGCCGAATTGGGACAAACTTTGGTGTAAGCTTCTTGCCAACTGTAGCTTCCCTCAAGAAGGCTCGTGGTTCCGAGAGGGAACGTGTCACCTCCGTGTGCTAAACGATATACATACACTTCCTTCTCCTGCATTAATTTTTTTACATAGGCAGATTAGACCAAATAAAGTATCGTGCTAAATTTTGGAATAATTTCGGGTTCGTTTGGCCTTTTTTATACATTAATTGAGTTTTTGGGCATTTAATATGCATAATTCAAATTTGAACTACAAGTACATGCTCCAGTGCACCAAAGTTTGTTGAAAATCACATGTGTGTCTTTGGGAGCATCTATAGGTCCCATGCAAGAAGTTCGAATGAAATTCAAACATCTGGGCATCGTGGCTCGACCGGAAAGATTGAGAAACTTGGTTTCTTAATTCCTGTAAATCCAAAACACGACTGAAAATCATGAAACTTGCATTGTGTCATGACACGCCACCAACATGGTGCGGTAATTTTTTTGGCCGAATTGGGACAAGTTTGGTGTAAGGTTCTTGCAAACCGCAGCTTCCCTCAAGAAGGCTCGTGGTTCCGAGAGGGACGTGTCAACTCCGTGTGCGAAATGACATACGTACACTGCCTTCTCCCGCCTTAATTTTTTTACCCAGGCAGATTAGTCCAAATAGAAGTATCGTGCTAAAATTTGGGATTATTCCGGGTTCGTTTGGCCTTTTTTATACATTAATTGAGTTTCTGGGCATTTAATGTCCATAATTCAAATTTGAACTACAAGCACATGCTCAAGTGCACCAAAGTAGGTTGAAAATCACATGTGTGTCTTTGGGTGAATTTATAGGTCCAATACAAGAAATGGGAAGGAAATTAAAACATCAGGGCGTTGTGGCTCGACCGGAAAGTTTGAGAAACTTGTTTTTCTTAATTCCTGTAAATCCAAAACACGTCTGAAAATCATGAAACTTGGCATGCTATCATGACATGGCACCAACATGCCGCGGTAATTTTTTTGGCCGAATTGGCACAAGCTTTGGTCTAAGCTTCTTGCAAACCGGAGCTTCCCTCAAGAAGGATTGTGGTTCCAAGTGGGAACGTGTCACCTCCGTGTGCGAAACGACATACGTACACTGCCTTCTCCCGCCTTAATTTTTTTCACAGGCAGATTATACCAAATAGAAGTATCATGCTAAATTTTGGAATAATTCCGGGTTCATTTGGCCTTTTTAATACATTAATTGAGTGTCTGGGCATTTAATGTGCATAATTCAAATTTGAACTACAAGCACATGCTCCAGTGCACCAGTGTTGGTTGAAAATCACATGTGTGTCTTTGGGTGCATTTATAGGTCCCATGCAAGAAGTTGGAATGAAATTCAAACATCTGGGCGTCGTGGCTCGGCCGGAAAGATTGAGAAACTTGGTTTCTTAATTTCTGTAAATCCAAAACACGCCTGAAAATCATGAAATTTGCATGGTGTCATGACATGGCACCAACATGGTGCGGTAATTTTTTTGGCCGACTTGGGACAAGATTTGGTGTAAGGTTCTTCCAAACCGCAGCTTCCCTCAAGAAGGCTCGTGGTTCCGAGAGCGACGTGTCACCTCCGTGTGTGAAACGACATACGTACACTGCCTTCTCCTGCCTTAATTTTTTATACAGGCAGATTAGACCAACTAGAAGTATCATGCTAAATTTTGGGATTATTCCAGGTTCGTTTGGCCTTTTTTATACATTAATTGAGTTTTTGGGCATTTGATGTGCATAATTCAAATTTGAACTACAAGCACATGCTCCAGTGCACCAAAGTTGGTTGAAAAATCACATGTGTGTCTTTGGGTGAATTTATAGGTCCCATGCAAGAAATGGGAATGAAATTTAAACATCTGGGCGTTGTGGCTCGGCCGGAAAGAGTGAGAAACATGTTTTTTTTTAATTCTTGTATATCCAAAACACGCCAGAAAATCATGAAACTTGGCACGCTGTCATGACATGGCCCAACATGCTGCGGTAATTTTTTGGCCGAATTGGCACAAGCTGTGGTGTAAACTTCTTGCAAACCGAAGCTTCCCTCAAGAAGGATCGTGGTTCCAAGTGGGAACGTGTCACCTCCGTGTGCGAAACGACATACGTACACTGCCTTCTCCCGCCTTAATTTTTTTACATAGGCAGATTAGACCAAATAGAAGTATCGTGCTAAATTTTGGAATTATTCCGGGTTCATTTGGCCTTTTTTATACATTCGTTGAGTTTCTAGGCATGTAATGCGCATAATTCCAATTTGAACTACAAGCACATGCTCGAGTGCACCACTTTTGGTTGAAAAATCACATTTGTTTCATTGGGTGAATTTATATGTCACATGCAAGAAATGGGAATCAAATTAAAACATCTGGGCGTTGTGGCTCGGCCAGAAAGATTGAGAAACTTGGTTTTTTAATTCCTGTATATCGAAACATGCCTGAAAATCATGAAACTTGGCATGGTGTCATGACATGGCACAAACATGCTGCGGTAATTTTTTGGCCGAATTGGGACAAGCTTTGTTGTAAGATTCTTGCAAACTGTAGCTTCCCTCAAGAAGGCTCATAGTTTCGAGAGGGACGTATCACCTCCGTGTGCGAAATGACATACGTTCACTGCCTTCTCCCGCCTTAATTTTTTTACACAGGCAGATTAGACCAAATAGAAGTATCGTGATACATTTTGGAATTATTCCGGGTTTGTTTGACCTTTCTGATACATTAATTGAGTTTCTAGGCATTTAATGTACATAATTCAAATTTTAACTACAAGCACATGCTCCAGTGCACCAAAGTGGGTTGAAAAATCACATGTGTGTCTTTGGGTGAATTTATAGGTCCCCTGCAAGAAATGGGAATGAAATTCAAACATCTGGGCGTCGTGGGTCGGGCGGAAACACTGTGAAACTTGGTTTTTTTAATTCCTGTAAATCCAAAACACGCCTGAAAATCATGAAACTTGGCATGCCGTCATGACATGGCACCAACATGCTGCAGTAGTTTTTTGGCTGAATTGGCACAAGCTTTGGTGTAAGCTTCTTGCAAACCGGATCTTCCCTCAAGAAGGATCGTGGTTCCAAGTGGGAACGTGTCACCACCGTGTGCGAAACGACATACATACACTGCCTTCTCCCGCCTTAATTTTTTACAGAGGCAGATTATACCAAATAGAAGTATCGTGCTAAATTTTGAATTATTCCCAGTTCGTTTGGCCTTTTTGTACATTAATTGTGTTTCTGGGCATTTAATCTGCATAATTCAAATTTGAACTACAAGCACATGCTCCGGTGCACCAAAGTTGGTTGAAAAACCACATGTGTGTCTTTGGGTAAATTTATAGGTCCCATGCAAGAAATGGGAATGTACTTCAAAGATCTTGGCGTCGTGGCTCGGCCGGAAAGATGGAGAAACTTGGTTTTTTTAATTCCTGTAAATCCAAAATACGCCTGAAAATCATGAAACTTGGCATGGTGTCATGGCATGGCACCAACATGCTGCGGTAATTTTTTTTGGCCGAATTGGGACAAACTTTGGTGTAAGCTTCTAGCCAACTAGAGCTTCCCTCAAGAAGGCTCGTGGTTCTGAAAGGGAACGTGTCACCTCCGTGTGCGAAACGATATACATACACTTCCCTCTCCCGCCTTAATTTTTTTACACAGGCAGATTAGACCAAATAAAGTATCGTGCTAAATTTTGGAATAGTTGCCGGTTCATTTGGCCTTTTTATACATTAATTGAGTTTCTGGGCATTTAATGTGCATAATTCAAATTTGAACTACGAGCACATGCTCCAGTGCACCAAAGTTGGTCGAAAAATCACATGTGTGTCTTTGGGTGTATTTATAGGTCCCATGCAAGAAGTTGGAATGAAATTCAAACATCAGGGCGTCGTGGCTCGGCCGGAAAGATTGAGAAACTTGGTTTCTTAATTCCTGTAAATCCAAAACTTGCCAGAAAATCATGAAACTTGCATGGTGTCATGACATGGCACCAACATGGTGCGGTAATTTTTTTGGCTGAGTTGGGACAAGTTTGGTGTAAGGTTCTTGCAAACCGTAGCTTCCCTCAAGAAGGCTCGTGGTTCCGAGAGGGACGTGTCAACTCCGTGTGCGAAATGACATACGTACACTGCCTTCTCCCGCCTTAATTTTTTTACACAGGCAGATTAGACCAAATAGAAGTATCGTGCTAAATTTTCGGATTATTCCGGGTTCGTTTGGCCTTTTTTATACATTAATTGAGCTTCTGGGCATTTAATGTTCATAATTCAAAGTTGAACTACAAGCACATGCTCAAGTGCACCAAAGTTGGTTGAAAATCACATGTGTGTCTTTGGGTGAATTTATAGGTCCAATACAAGAAATGGGAAGGAAATTAAAACATCAGGGCGTTGTGGCTCGACCGGAAAGATTGAGAAACTTGTTTTTCTTAACTCCTGTAAATCCAAAACACGCCTGAAAATCATGAAACTTGGCACGCTGTCATGACATGGCACCAACATGCCGCGGTAATTTTTTTGGCCGAATTGGCACAAGCTTTGGTGTAAGCTTCTTGCAAACCGGAGTTTCCCTCAAGAAGGATTGTGGTTCCAAGTGGGAACGTGTCACCTCCGTGTGCGAAACGACATACGTACACTGCCTTCTCCCGCCTTAATTTTTTTTCACAGGAAGATTATACCAAATAGAAGTATCATGCTAAATTTTGAAATAATTCCGGGTTCGTTTGTGCTTTTTAATACATTAATTGAGTGTCTGGCATTTAATGTGCATAATTCAAATTTGAACTACAAGCACATGCTCCAGTGCACCAGTGTTGGTTGAAAATCACATGTGTGTCTTTGGGTGCATTTATAGGTCCCATGCAAGAAGTTGGAATGAAATTCAAACATCTGGGCGTCGTGGCTCGGCCGGAAAGATTGAGAAACTTGGTTTCTTCATTTCTGTAAATCCAAAACACGTCTGAAAATCATGAAATTTGCATGGTGTCATGACATGGCACCAACATGGTGCGGTAATTTTTTTGGCCGACTTGGGACAAGATTTGGTGTAAGGTTCTTGCAAACTGCAGCTTCCCTCAAGAAGGCTCGTGGTTCCGAGAGCGACGTGTCACCTCCGTGTGTGAAACGATATACGTACACTGCCTTCTCCTGCCTTAATTTTTTTATACAGGCAGATTAGACCAACTAGAAGTATCATGCTAAATTTTGGGATTGTTCCAGGTTCATTTGGCCTTTTTATACATTAATTGAGTTTCTGGGCATTTGATGTGCATAATTCAACTTTGAACTACAAGCACATGCTCCAGTGCACCAAAGTTGGTTGCAAAATCACATGTGTGTCTTTGGGTGAATTTATAGGTCCCATGCAAGAAATGGGAATGAAATTTAAACATCTGGGCGTCGTGGCTCGGCCGGAAAGAGTGAGAAACATGTTTTTTTTAATTCTTGTATATCCAAAACACGCCAGAAAATCATGAAACTTGGCACGCTGTCATGACATGGCCCAACATGCTGCGGTAATTTTTTGGCCGAATTGGCACAAGCTTTGGTGTAAACTTCTTGCAAACCGGAGCTTCCCTCAAGAAGGATCGTGGTTCCAAGTGGGAACGTGTCACCTCCGTGTGTGAAACGACATACGTACACTGCCTTCTCCCGCCTTAATTTTTTTACATAGGCAGATTAGACCAAATAGAAGTATCGTGCTAAATTTTGGAATTATTCCGGGTTCATTTGGCCTTTTTTGTACATTAGTTGAGTTTCTAGGCATGTAATGTGCATAATTCAAATTGGGTGAATTTATATGTCACATCCAAGAAAAGGGAATGAAATTAAAACATCTGGGTGTTGTGGCTCGGCCGGAAAGATTAAGAAACTTGGTTTTTTTAATTCCTGTATATCCAAAACATGCCTGAAAATCATGAAATTTGGCATGGTGTCATGACATGGCACCAACATGCTGCGGTAATTTTTTAGGCCGAATTGGGACAAGATTTGGTGTAAGATTCTTGCAAAATGCAGCTTCCCTCAAGAAGGCTCATAGTTCCGAGAGGGACGTATCACCTCCGTGTGCGAAACGACATACGTTCACTGCCTTGTCCCGCCTTAATTTTTTTACACAGGCAGATTAGACCAAATAGAAGTATCGTGATACATTTTGGAATTATTCCGGTTTGGTTGGCATTTTTGATACGTTAATTGAGTTTCTTGGCATTTAGTGTGCATAATTCAAGTTTTAACTACAAGAACATGCTCCAGTGCACCAAAGTTGGTTGAAAAATCACATGTGTGTCTTTGGGTGAATTTATAGGTCTCACGCAAGAAATGGAAATGAAATTCAAATATCTGGGCGTCGTGGGTCGGGTGGAAAGACTGAGAAACTTGGTTTTTTTAATACCTGTAAATCCAAAACACGCCTGAAAATCATGAAACTTGGCATGATGTCATGACATGGCACGAACATGCTGCGGTAATTTTTTTGGACGAATTCGCAGAAGCTTTGCTGTAAGCTTCTTACAAACCAGAGCTTCCCTCAAAAAGGATCGTGGTTCCAAGTGGGAACGTGTCACCTCCGTGTGCGAAACGACATACGTACACTGCCTTCTCCCGCCTTTATTTTTTACACAGGCAGATTAGACCAAATAGAAGTATCGTGCTAAATTCTGGGATTATTCCGGGTTCGTTTGGCCTTTTTATACATTAATTAAGTTTCTGGGCATTTGATGTGCATAATTCAAATTTTAACTACAAGCACATGCTCCAGTGCACCAAAGTTGGTTGAAAAATCACATGCGTTTCTTTCGGTGAATTTATAGGTCCCATGCAAGAAATGGGAATGCAATTCTAACATCTGGGTGTCGTGGCTGGGGCGGAAAAACAAAGAAACTTGGTTTTTTAATTCCTGTATATCCAAAACACGCCAGAAAATCATGAAACTTGGCATGCTGTCATGACATGGCACCAACATGCCGCGGTAATCTTTTTGGCCGAATTGGCACAAGCTTTGGTGTAAACTTCTTGCAAACCGGAGCTTTCCTCAAGAAGGATCGTGGTTCCAAGTGGGAACGTGTCACCTCTGTGTGCGAAACGCCATACGTACACTGCCTTCTCCCGCCTTAATTTTTTTACACAAGCAGATTATACCAAATAGAAGTATAGTGCTAAATTTTGGAATCATTTCGGGTTCGTTTGGCCTTTTTTATACATTAATTGTGTTTCTAGGAATTTAATGTGCATAATTCAAATTTAAACTACAAGCACAAGCTCCAATGCACCAATTTTGGTTGAAAAATCACATGTGTGTCTTTGGGTGAATTTATAGGTCACATGCAAGAAATGGGAGTGAAATTAAAACATCTGGGTGTCGTGGCTCGTCCGAAAAGATTGAGAAACTTAGATTTTTAACTCCTGTATATCCAAAATATGCCTAAAAATCATGAAACTTGGCATGGTGTCATGACATGGCTCCAACATGCTGCGTTATTTTTTGGGCCGAATTGGGACAAGCTTTGGTGTAAGATTTTGCAAACTGCAGCTTCCCTCAAGAAGGCTCGTAGTTCCGAGAGGGATGTGTCACCTCCGTGTGCGAAATGACAAACGTACACTGCCTTCTCCCGCCTTAATTTTTTTACACAGGTAGATTAGACCAAATAGAAGTATCATGCTAAATTTTTGAATTATTCCGGGTTCGTTTGGCCTTTTTATACATTAATAGAGTTTCTGGGCATTTAATGTGCATAATTCAAATTTCAACTACACGCACATGCTCCAGTGCACCAAAGTTGGTTGAAAATCACATGTGTGTCTTTGGGAGCATTTATAGGTCCCATGCAAGAAGTTGGAATGGAATTCAAACATCTGGGCGTCGAGGCTCGGCCGAAAAATTGAGAAACTTGGTATCTTAATTCTTGTAAATCCAAAACACGCCTGAAAATCATGAAACTTGCATGGTGTCATGACATGGCACCAACATTGTGCGGTAATTTTTTTGACCGAATTGGGACAAGCTTTGGTGTAAGGTTCTTGCAAACCGCAGCTTCGCTCAAGAAGGCTCATGGTTCCGAGAGGGACGTGTCACCTTCGTGTGCGAAACGACATACGTACACCGCCTTCTCCCGCCTTAATTTTTTTACACCGGCAGATTAGACCAAATAGAAGTATAGTGCTAAATTTTGGGATTATTCCGGGTTCGTTTGGCCATTTTTATACATTAATTGAGTTTCTAGGCATTTAATGTGCATAATTCAAATTTGAACTACAAGCACAAGCTCCAGTGCACCAAAGTTGGTTGAAAAATCACATGTGTGTCTTTGGGTGAATTTATAGGTCCCATGCAAGAAACGAGAATGAAATTCAAACATCTAGGCGTCGTGGCTCGGCCGGAAAGATTGAGAAACTTGTTTTTTTAATTCCTGTATATCCAAAACACGCCTGAAAATCATTAAACTTGGCGTGTGATCATGACATGGCACCAACATGCTGCGGTATTTTTTTTGGCCGAATTGGGACAAGCTTTGGTGTAAGCTTCTTGTAAACTAGAGTTTCCCTCAAGAAGGCTCGTGGTTCCGAGAGGGAACGTGTCACCTCCGTGTGCCAAATGACATACATACACTGCCTTCTCCCGCCTTAATTTTTTTACACAGGCAGATTAGACCAAATAGAAATATCGTGCTAAATTTTGGAATTATTCTGGGTTCGTTGGGCCTTTTTAATACATTAATTAAATTTATGGGCATTTAATGTGCATAATTCAAATTTGAAGTAGAAGCACATGCTCCAGTGCAGAAAAGTTGGTTGAAAAATCACATGTGTTTCTTTGGGTGAATTTATAGGTCCCATGCAAGAAATGGGAATGAAATTCTAACATCTGGGCGTCGTGGCTCGGCTCGAAAGATTGAGAAACTCAATTTTTTAATTCCTGTTAATCCAAAACACACCTGAAAATCATGAAACTTGGCATGCTGTCATGACATGGCACCAACATGGTGCGGTAATTTTTTTGGCCGAACTGGGACAAGCTTTGGTGTAAGCTTCTTGCAAACCAGAGCTGCCCTCAAGAAGGCTCGTGGTTCCGAGAGGGAACGTGTCACCTCCAAGTGCGAAACGACATACGTACACTGCCTTCTCCCACCTTAATTTTTTCACACAGGCAGATTAGACCAAATAGAAGTATCATGCTAAAATTTCAAATTATTCTAGGTTCGGTTGGCCTTTTTTATACATTAATTGAGTTTCTAGGCATTTAATGTGCATAATTCAAATTTGAACTACAAGCACATGCTCCAGTGCACCAAAGTTGGTTGAAAATCCATTGTGTGTCTTTGGGTGCATTTGTAGGTTCCATGCAAGAAGTGGGAATGAAATTCAAACATCTAGGCATCGTGGCTCGGCCTGAAAGATTGAGAAACTTGGTTTTTTAATTTTTGTAAATCCAAAACACGCCTGAACATCATGAAACTTGCTTGGTGTCATGACATGGCACCAACATCTTGCGGTAATTTTTTTGGCCGAATTGGAACAAGCTTTGATGTAAGATTCTTGCAAACCACAACTTCCCTCAAGAAGGCTAGTAGTTCCGAGAGGGACATGTCACCTCCGTGTGCGAAACGACATACGTACACTGCCTTCTCCCGCCTTTATTTTGGAATTAATTGAGTTTCTGGGCATTTAATGTGCATAATTCAAATTGGAACCACAAGCACATACTCCAATGCACCAAAGTTTGTCGAAAAATCACATGTGTGTCTTTGGGTGTATTTATAGGTCCCATGCAAGAAATGACAATGAAATTCAAAGATCTGGGCGTCGTGGCTCGGCCGAAAAGATTGAGAAACTTGGTTTTTTAATTCTTGTAAATCCGAAACACGCCTAAAAATCATGAAACTTGGCATGCTGTCATGACATGGCACCAACATGCTGTGGTAATTTTTTGGCCGAATTGGGACAAGCTTTGATGTACTCTTCTTGCAAACTGAATTTCCCTCAAGAAGGCTCGTGGTTCCGAGAGGGAACTTGTCACCTCCATGTGCCAAACGACATACGTAGACTGCCTTCTCCCGCCTTAATTTTTTTACATAGGTAGATTAGACCAAATAGCAGTATCGTGCTAAATTTTGGAATCATTCCAGGTTCGTTTGGAATTTTTTATACATTAATTGAGTTTCTGGGCATTTAATGTGCATAATTCAAATTTAAACTACAAGCACATGCTCCAGTGCACCAAAGTTCGTTCAAAAATCACATGTGTGTCTTTCGGTGAATTTATAGGTCCCATGCAAGCAATGGGAATAAAATTCAAACATCTTGGCGTCGTGGCTCGGCCGGAAAGATTGATAAACTTGGTTTTTTAATTCCTGTAAATCGAAAACACGCCTGAAAATCATGAAACTTGGCATGGTGTGATGGCATGGCACCAACATGCTATGGTGATTTTTTTGGCCGAATTGGGACAAGCTTTGGTGTAAGCTTCTTGCCAACCGGAGCATCCCTCAAGAAGTCTCGTGGTTCCGAGAGGGAACGTGTCACCTCCGTGTCCAAAACAACATACATACACTGCCTTCTCCCGCCTTAATTTTTTTACACAGGCGGATTAGACCAAATAGAAATATCGTGCTAAATTTTGGACTTATTCCGGGTTCGTTTGGCATTTTCTATATATTAGTTGCGTTTCTGGGCATTTATTGTGCATAATTCAAATTTGAACTACAAGCCCATGCTCCAGTGCACCAAAGTTGGTTGAAAATCACATGTGTGTCTTTGGTTGCATTTATAGGTCCCATGCAAGAAGTGGGAATGAAATTCATACATCTGGGCGTCGTGGCTCGGCCGAAAAGATTGAGAAACTTGGTTTCTTAATTCCTGTAAATCCAAAACATGCATGAAAATCATGAAACTAGCATGGTGTCATGAGATGGCACAAACATGTTGCAGTAATTTTTTTGGCCGAATTGGGACAATCTTTGGTGTAAGGTTCTTGCAAACCACAGCTTCCCTCAAGAAGGATTGTGGTTCTGAGAGGAACGTGTCACACCCCTGTGCGAAACGACATACGTACACTACCTTCTCCCGCCTTAATTTTTTCACACAGGCAGATTAGACCAAATAGAAGTATCGTGCTAAATTTGCGATTATTCCGGGTTCGTTTGGCCTATTTTATACATTAATTGAGTTTCTGGGCATTTAATGTGCATAATTCAAATTTGAACTACAAGCACATGCTCAAGTGCACCAAAGTTGGTTGAAAAATCACATGTGTGTCTTTGGTTGAATTTATAGGTCCCATGCAAGAAATGGGAATGAAATTTAAACATCTGGGCGTCGTGGCTCGGTCAGAAAGATTGAGAAACTTGGTTTTTAATTCCTGTAAATCCAAAACACGCCTGAAAATCATGAAACCTGGCATGCTATCATGACATGGCACCAACAGGTTGCGGTAATTGTTTTGGCCGAATTGGCACAAGCTTTGGTGTAAGCTTCTTGCAAACCGGAGCTTCCCTCTAGAAGGATCGTGGTTCCAAGTGGGAACGTGTCACCTCCGTGCGCGAAACGACATATGTACACTACCTTCTCCCGCCTTAATGTTTTTACACATGCAGATTAGACCAAATAGAAGTATCGTGCTAAATTTTGGAATTATTCCAGGTTCGTTTGGCCTTCTTTATACATTAATTGAGTTTCTAGACATTTAATGTGCATAATTCAAATTTGAACTACAAGCACATGCTCCAGTGCACCAATTTTGGTTAAAAAATCACATGTGTGTCTTTGGGTGAATTTATAGGTCACATGCATGAAATGGGAATGAAATTCAAACATCCCAGCGTCTTGGCTCGGCCGGAAAGATTGAGAAACTTGGGTTTTTAATTCTTGTAAATCCAAAACATGCCTGAAAATCATGAAACTTGGCTTGGTGTCATGACATGGCACCAACATGCTGCGGTAATTTTTTTGGCCAAATTGGGACAAGCTTTGGTGTAAGATTCTTACAAACTGCAGCTTCCCTCAAGAAGGCTCATAGTTCGGAGTGGGACGTGTCACCTCTGTGTGCGAAACGACATACGTACACTGATACGTCTCCAACGTATCTATAATTTATGATGTATTCATGCTATTATATTATCAACCTTGGATGTTTTATATGCATTTATATGCTATTTTATATGATTTTTGGGACTAACCTATTAACCTAGTGCCCAGTGCTAGTTTGTGTTTTTTTCCTTGTTTTTGAGTTTTACAGAAAAGGAATACCAAACGGAGTCCAATTGACGTGCCAATTTTTGATGATTTTTTATGGACCAAAAGAAGACCCCGGAGTAAAAGAGTTGGGCCAGAAGAGTCCCGGGCCGTCCACGAGGGTGGGGGGCGCGCCCACCCCCCGGGCATGTGGGCTTACCTCGTGGACGACTCGGGTATCTCCTTGATGTGATACCGACACCAAAAATTCCTATAAATATAGAAACCTCCAGAAAATAACCTAGATCGGGAGTTCCGCCGCCAGAAGCCTCCGTAGCCATGGAAAACCAATCTAGGCCCTCTCTAGCACCCTGCCGAAGGGGACCATCATCCCCGGAGGGCATGGAGGAGGATCTCGGAGGGTCCATCATCACCATGAAGGCTAAGGACCAGAGGGGGAACCTCTCCCCATCGAGGGGGGAGGCCATGGAGGAGGAAGCACAAGTGGGAGAACCACTCCTCCTCTCTCTCGGTGGCACCGGAGTGCCATCGGGAGGGGAATCACCACCGTGGTGATCGTCTTCATCAACATCACCATCATCATCGCCATCCTCATCCCGTTTACGCGGTCCACTCACCCGCACCCTGCTGTAATCCCTACTTGAACATGGTGCTTTATGCCACATATTATGATCCAATGATGTGTTGCCATCCTATGATATTTTGAGTAGATATCCTTTGTCCTTGGGTTGATTGATGATCTAGATTGGTATGAGTTCTATGTTTTATATTGGTGCTGTCCTATTGTGCCCTCCGTGTCACGCAAGCATGAGGGATTCCCGCTGTAGGGTGTTGCAATACGTTCATGATTCGCTTATAGTGGGTTGTTTGAGTGACAGAAGCATAAACCTGAGTAAGGGAGTTGTTGCGTATGGGATAAAGGGGACTTGATGCTTTAATGCTATGGTTGGGTTTTACCTTAATGATATTTAGTAGTTGCGGATGCTTGCTAGATTTCCAATCATAAGTGCATATGATCCAAGAAGAGAAAGTATGTTAGCTTATTCCTCTCCCTCATATCAAATTGTAATGACGACTATCGGTCTTGTTAACAATTTCATAGGACAATTCCGCATGCCGACCCATCATTATTCCACACTTGCTATTTATAATATTTAGTAATATATTCTAACTTTATGATAACAACACCTACTTTTATATTTTATCTCTCCAATACCATACAAAGTTATCCTTTTCATACCCACAACGTAGTTTTATTTCTCGCTGCTAGTTGGAAGCAAAAGTTCGGTGTACGTAGAGTCGTATCAGTGGAAGATAGGGCTTGAGAGAATATTGATCTTAGCTTTAGCTCCTTGTGGGTTCGACACTCCATACTTATCACTTCCACCTGTGGAAATTGCTACGATGATTCCCTGCACTTGGGGATTATCAAGCTCTTTTTTGGCGCCGTTGCCGGGGAGCAATAACATGGGGTTGATATTCTCGTGTGTGCTTGTTTGCTTTCTTCACTAAGTAGATTTTGTTTTTCCTTTTTTGTTCCTGTTTAGTTGTGGGTGAAACATACAAAAACATTTAAAAGAATGAAAATACAAAAAAATTTACTTGCCTCTCATTCCTAAAAAGTTTTTCAAAAAGAGAAGTGATTGGGAAGTTATGCATTGAAGAAGTGAGGGTCGACCTTGAGCACTCGTGTTCATGCTCAGAGAAACAATGTAGAATTTTTCATGGAAGTTTCTCTGTAAATAATTATCCCCTTATATATATCCTTTGTATTATAAAAATAATGTGCCAAGCTTTGGTTTTAGGATGATTAGATTGCTTCTTTACTATGTCCAGAACAAAAACAGAAACTTTGGCTGTAGAGCGTGATTTTACATTTTTTACTGGAAAGTCAAATGGGTCCGAAACTTTTTGCACATTACTTCTGTACAAATTTTTAAAATTTTGAAATTTATTTCATAATTTTTGGAGTTACATAAGCTTACTAAACCTCCAGATTACTACAGACTGTCCTGTTTTAGACAGATTCTGTTTTTCGTGTGTTGTTTGCTTATTTTCATGCATTTATGGCTAGTATCGGAGGGTACGAACCAAGGAGAAGTTGGAATAAAGTGGATATAGTTCTAATATGAAATTGGAATGAGTTTGAAACAGTACCTAAAGGTAGTGATTTGCTTTATTATATGAACGGATCTCATAAAGTTTTTGTTAAAGTTTTGTGTGGATGAAGTGTTCGAAGAACGAGGAGTTACCGATGTGAGAAGAATAAAGAGAGGCAAGAGCTCGAGCTTGGGGATTCCAAAGGCACCCCAAGTAAATATTTTAAGGATAATCAAGCATCTAAGCTTGGGGATGCCCCGGTTGGCATCCCATCTTTCTTCTTCAACAGTTATCGGTATACCTCGGTTTTTGTTTTGTTCACATGATTTGTGTCCTTTATGTTTTTTATTTTTCCATTAAGAACCATGCTAGTATGACATAGCCCTTCATTGGTTTATAGAATGCTTCATGTGCTTCACTTATATCTTTTAAGTATGATCTTATAGAATTTCTCTTTGTGCTTCACTTAAATCTTTTGAGTATGGTTTTATAGAATGCTTCGTGTGCTTCGAGCTTGGATATTGGTTAGTCTATATTAATTGTAGAATGCTCCATGAACTTCACTTATATCTTTTGGAGTATGAATGATACTATAATCTAAAGTGGATCTGGAAAAGTGTCAACTTTAGTTAGTAATGATTCCACTATTCCGAATGAGAAGAATTTTGCTTATGTGGACAGTAGTAAAATTTCTATGCTCGTAGATCATGAAAAGAATGCTTTATGTGATGGTAATATTGTTGAACTCATTCATGATGCTACTGGAAATTATTATGAGGGAGGAATACATGCTTGTAGGAGTTGCAATAATAACAAGTTTCCTCTCTATATGCTTATGTTTTGAAGTTATACTTGTTTTGCCTTCCTATGCTAGTTGATTCTTGTTCCCATGAATTGTGTGCTCACAAAATCCCTAGGCATAGGAAGTGGGTTATATTTAAATATTCTACTCATATTCTTCATGATGCTCTCTTTATGTTTCAATTCTTATCTTTTATGTGAGCATCATTGAAATCATCTTGCCTAGCTAAAAGGCATTAAAGAAAAGCGCTTGTTGGGAGACAACCCAATACTTAACCTTAATGCTTTTGTGTGCTGTCATGATTAAGCTACTATATTAATCATGTATTATAGCTTTTGTTTCAATAAAGTGCCAAGTAAGACCTTTGGGAAGAATTGGGTGAAAGTTAATGTGATCTTGCTATAAAAACAAAAACTTTGCGCTCACGAGATTAGCTGCCTTTTTTACAGAAGAGTGCGATTGAGTTGATCCATTTTGCAGAAGATTAATATACATATTCCTCACGTCTACCAATTTATTTCATAATTTTTTGAGTAGCAGAAGTATGGTTAGTGTTCAGACCATTACAGTCTGTTCTGTTTCTGACAGATTCTGTTTTCATTTCATAGTTTGCTTGTTTTCTAGTTTCTATGGCTTATATTTCTCAATATAAATTGTAGAAATGATATGGTACAGTAGGCATTGTGTGAAAACAATTATGAGCCTTGTCTTTGACAGTACCAAAGTGAATGGTTTACTCTTTATCATACTAACCTATCTCATGAAGTTCCATTAAGTTTTGTGTGATTGAAGTTTTCAAGCTTTGGGTGAGATATCGATATGAGGAGAATAAGGAGTTGAAAGACCCTAAGCTTGGGGATTCCCAAGGCACCCCAAGGTAATATTTAAGGAAGACTCAAGCGCCTAAGCTTGGGGATGCCCCGGAAGGCATCCCCTCCTTCGTCTTCAGAATTATCGATATACCTTACTCGGAGCTATATTTTTATTCGTCACATGATATGTGTTTTGCTTTGAGCGTATTTTCAATTTTACTTGATGTTTGAATAAAATCGTTGGATCTGAAATCTTAAATGAAAAAGAATCCTCCCATGGCTAGTTAGTTATTTGACTACTTAGTGTCCTTCACTTATATCTTTTGGAGTAGTTTGTCATTTACTCACGTGCTTCACGTATATCCTATGAGTAAATGGTTGAATAATTGAATATCATAAACCTGAATTTATATATGTTTCATATGCTTATACCATGGGGAGTAATGACTTCACACAGAATAAGTATAGGTAGTAAACTTACTGGAAGTTAGCAAACGTGAATTGGTCACTTGAACAATTCATGAAAGAATATTGAAGGAAGAGAGATTTCACATATAAATATGCTATCTTGGACATCTTTTGTAATTGTGATCACTCATTAAAATATTACATGCTAAAAGGTTGATGTCGGACAAGGAAGACAACATAATGGGTTATGTTTTATTATATCCGAAATAAAGTATATTGTCTTGGATCATCCAACATGTTGAGCTTGCTTTTCCCCCTCATGCTAGCCAAATTCACCAAGTAGAGATACTACTTGTGCTTCCAAACATTCCTTAACCCAGTTTTGCCATGAGAGTCCACCATACCTACCTATGGATTGAGTAAGATCCTTCAAGTAAGTTGTCATCGGTGCATGAAATAAAAAATTGCCCTCTAAATATGTATGATCTATTAATGTGGAGAACATAAGCTTTATACGATCTTGTGATGTGGAAGAAATAAAAGCGACGGACTACATAATAAAGGTCCATATCACAAGTGG
This sequence comes from Triticum urartu, assembly GCF_003073215.2. Classification (NCBI taxonomy): domain Eukaryota; kingdom Viridiplantae; phylum Streptophyta; class Magnoliopsida; order Poales; family Poaceae; genus Triticum; species Triticum urartu. Next base: position 281,401,133 of record NC_053023.1, read on the forward strand.
CTATATAAAGTGACGTTCCTTTGCATTAAGGTTTTGTGCATCCAACCATAAAAGCGCATGACAACCTCTGCTTCCCTATGCGAAGGGCCTATCTTTTACTTATATCTTCTACCCTTATGCAAGAGTCATGGTGATCTTCACCTTTCCTTTTTACATTTTATCCTTTGGCAAGCACATTGTGTTGGAAAGATCCTGATATATATATATTCAATTGGATATAAGTTATCATGAACTATTATTGTTGACATTACCCTTGAAGTAAAAGGTTGGGAGGCGAATCTATAAGCCCCTATATTTCTCTGTGTCCGATTAAAACTTTGAACCCATAAATATCACGTGAGTGTTAGCAATTGTGAAAGATTAAATGATAGCTGAGTATGCGGAGTTTGCTAAATCAAAGCTCTGACATAGACCCTTCCTGAAAATAAGATGAATTGCAATTGTTTGATGACTGAGAATATAGTTTGTTAGTTTCAAGAAAGCTTATGATCTCTACTTTAACATGTGAATAGCTTTATACTTGATCATGAAAAGCTTTATGAAAATGAGCTACTGTTATGATATATAATGATGCTAGAAAAAGTGATTGGAACTATCATTGATGAAACTTATGCACTTGCTAGCATTCACACTTCATAAATTATTTCTTTTATCATTTACCTACTCGAGGACAAGCAGGAATTAAGCTTGGGGATACTGATACGTCTCCAACGTATCTATAATTTATGAAGTATTCATGCTATTATATTATCAACTTTGGATGTTTTATATGCATTTATATGCTATTTTATATGATTTTTGGGACTAACCTATTAACCTAGTGCCCAATGCCAGTTTCTATTTTTCCTTGTTTTTGAGTTTTACAGAAAAGGAATACCAAATGGAGTCCAATTGACGTGCCATTTTTTGAAGATTTTTTATGGACCAAAAGAAGACCCCGGAGTAAAAGAGTTGGGCCAGAAGAGTCCCGGGCCATCCATGAGGGTGGGGGGCGCGCCCACCCCCCAGGCACGTGGGCCTACCTCGTGGACGACTCGGGCATCTCCTTGATGTGAGACCGACACCAAAAATTCCTATAAATATAGAAACCTCCAGAAAATAACCTAGATCGGGAGTTCCGCTGCCAGAAGCCTCCGTAGCCACCGAAAACCAATCTAGGCCCTCTCTGGCACCCTGCTGGAGGGGACCATCATCACCAAAGGGCATGGAGGAGGATCCCGGAGGGGCCATCATCACCATGAAGGCCAAGGACCAGAGGGGGAACCTCTCCCCATTGAGGGGGAGGCCATGGAGGAGGAAGCACAAGGGGGAGAACCTCTCCTCCTCTGTCTCGGTGGCACCGGAGTGCCATCAGGAGGGGAATCATCGCCGTGGTGATCGTCTTCATCAACATCACCATCCTCATCTCTTTTACGCGGTCCACTCTCCCGCACCCCACTGTAATCCCTACTTGAACATGGTGCTTTATGCCACATATTATGATCCAATGATGTGTTGCCATCCTATGATGTTTTGAGTAGATATCCTTTGTCTTTGGGTTGATTGATGATCTAGATTGGCATGGGTTCTATGTTTTCTATTGGTGTTGTCCTATTGTGCCCTCCGTGTCACGCAAGCATGAGGGATTCCCACTGTAGGGTGTTGCAATACGTTCATGATTCGCTTATAGTGGGTTGTTTGAGTGATAGAAGCATAAACCCGAGTAAGGGGTTTGTTGCGTATGTGATAAAGGGGACTTGATGCTCTCTCTCTCCAGGAACCGTAAGACAAATGCATTTTAATGCGCTGCCGATGTGCCCTTCTTACTTTATCGGGGGCGGCAAGGAAGCTCGTCCCAGCTGTCGCCGCCTCGCCTGGCTTTGGCATGCGTCCGAACAGACGAGGCGTGTAGTGCCATGTTGGCTGGCTGCTGAGTTGGTGCGGTGGCTGAATCTTCACAAAGATCTGCATGCCACCACGCAGGTGCTTGCCGAGTCGGCCTAGAGGCCGCACATCGCCACGTCGGCGCCTGCCTAGTTGGTGGGCTGGCAGCTGCATGGGAACGGTGGTGGAGTCTTGGCAGACGCGGGCCTGGCTGCGGCCCTGCAGATGTTTTCAGCAAGAGTCTTGCTGGGGCCCCGGCAAGGGTCTTGCCACGGCATCTTGGTTGTCCCTGGCAAGGGTCTTGCCGGGGGTTTCGTGGGTATCCTTGGCAAGGATCCTGATGAGGATCATCGTCTTCTGGTCATCATCTATGTCGGGACCCCGATCCTAAGAGACACCGATCTAGCATGTAACACTTCATATCACTTTGCGGCCTCACGCACGGTATTCCCACGGGTGCCACCTTACCTGGCCCGGGACCATTTGCACCTTTTGGCTCACGTATATGATAGTGTCGCTAGCATCCATATGACAGAGAACCCGGGCCGACATGACTAGTCGTGAACCCAAAGTGGCACTAACTTACAGGGACAGGCATACATGAATCAACCTCGAGCATGTCGGTCAACAGCGTATGAATCCGGGCTGTAGCACTTGGCTAACAGGACTCCGGGAACCAAGGCTGTAGCAGGCTAGACAGGACTCCGGATGTCACCGTGTGACATTTCCCCGAAGGGATAGACACAGGAACGAAGTGAATCACATGCCGGCCAGTCATGTGTTCCGGAGCAGTAGTGCTGGTCTAGCAGGACTCCGGTGAACCGGGTTGTAGCGGAGATGAATCGTGATAGAAGATTCACGGGCCTCCTTAAGGATCAGTTGCTGCATCTGTTGACATTTGGGAACCACCAAATGGTTTCCAAAGTAAACAACACCTCGTTCATCCATAGAGAAACAGCCAGCAACTCCCTTGGAAATATTTTTCTTGATCCGGAAGATTCCCGTATCATGCTTCTGAGCCTCTATGATCTGATCCGTAAGGGTAGGTTTCGCCACCAAGGTAGAAAGGGAACCATGAGGAGCTATGTGAAGGTTAAGCTTATAGAATTCCTCATGGATGGGTGGTTGACATTGTTGCAACATGAGGTTGTTGCAATCGAATTTACGACTTAAAGCATCAGCCATGACATTGGCTTTGCCTGGGGTGTAGGTGATTCCTAAGTCGTAATCCGAGATCAACTCCAACCAACGTCTCTGTCTGAGATTCAGATCCGGTTGGGTGAAGATATACTTGAGACTCTGATGGTCAGCATAGATTTCACAACGGTTACCAAGAAGGTAATGTCGCCAAGTCTTAAGTTCATAGACTACGGCTGCAAGCTCTAGATCAAGTGTAGGATAATTTTCCTCATGTGGATGCAACTGTCGAGATGCATAGGCAATCACATGACGATCCTGGATAAGAATGCAACCTAGTCCTTGATGCGAAGCATCGCAATAGATAACAAAGTCTTTAGTGAAATCCGGTGGCACGAGTATGGGCGCATAAGTCAGGCGTCTTTTCAGTTCCTGAAAACTGTGCTCACACTGTGGGGTCCACTCAAACCTTTTATCTTTCTTGAGAAGTTCCGTGAGGGGTTTGTCCACTTTGGAGAAGTTTTCAACGAAGCAGCGACAATAACTAGCTAGACCAAGGAAACTCCTAACTTGTTTGACCGTTTTGGGTGGAGTCCAATCGAGAACGGCTTTAACTCTCTCGGGATTGACATCAATGCCCTTACCAGAGATCACGTGGCCTAGGTAGGTCACTTCTGGCAACCAAAATTCACACTTGGAGAACTTGGCATAAAGGCGGTGCTCTCTGAGTTTTTCTAACACAAGTCTAAGATGTTCGGCATGCTCTTCCTCGTTCTTCGAGTAAATATGAATATCATCGAGATAAACCACGACAAACTTATCTAAGTACTCCATAAAGATTGAGTTCATCAAGCGGGAGAAAGTAGCTGGAGCATTGGTTAGGCCGAAAGACATCACGGTGTACTCGTATTGACCATAACAAGTGACAAAGGCCATTTTGGGGATGTCCCCATTTCTGATTTTGATTTGGTGGTAGCCTAACCTCAAATCCATCTCGGAAAAGACTGAGGATCCAACGAGCTGATCATACAGGTCGTTGATCCTGGGGAGCGGATACTTATTCTTTATCGTGACCACATTAACGGGGCGATAATCTACAACCATACAATCCGTACCATCCTTCTTCTTGACGAAGAGGACAGGACAAGCCCAAGGAGAAGAACTAGGACGGATGAAGCCCTTTTGCAAGGACTCATCAAGCTGTTTCTTAAGCTCGGCTAACTCCAAAGGTGCCATCTTGTATGGTCTCCTAGAGATTGGAACAGTTCCTGGGATAAGTTCTATGACAAACTCTACATCTCTGTCAGGTGGGACACCTGGCAGTTCTTCTGGAAAGACATCCGGGAAGTCACGGACTACCGGAATATGTGCAAGGTCTGGAAGAGGGCTGGCATTAAGAGAATAGAGTTGGCGCCTTGCAACTCTAGTAGAGACAGTGACTATTTTGCCAGATGGATGTGTAAGTTGAACAGATCTGGTGTAACAATCGATCTTGGCATGATGAGCTGTCATCCAGTCCATGCCCAAGATGATGTTAATATCTGAAGACTTGAGAGATATCAAAGAAGCAAGGAATACCAGTCTATCAACAAGGATTTCATTACCATTGATTACCTTGGAGGTTTGCCATTTGGAACCAGGAGTCTGGATTATTAGTGGAGTCGGCATATCACAAAATGACATGTCGTGCAACCGAGCATAACCTTCGGATATGAGGGAGTGAGATGCTCAAGTATCGAACATAACTGAAGCTGGGTGACAATTGACAAGAAGCGTTCCCAATACGACGTCGGGATCATCTTGAGCTTCTGTAGCTGAGACATGGCGCACACATGCTCGTTCAATGGAGGCTGGCTTGGTACTGATCATCTTGCCTGATGGCTTTTCATGGCCAACAGACCTCTCAGACTGGGGTGGAGTATAACTGGACTGAGGGCAATCACATGCATAGTGTCCTGGTTCTCCGCAGGTGAAGCAAGTTCCTGAGGTAGGACGTGGACCTACATTGGCAAGTGGTCCACTAATAGGCCTGGGTGGAGCACGTTGCTGAGTTGGGTGAGGCGCCACATCGGATGGCCTCGGTGCATATCCTGGTGGAAGAGCTAAGTTCGGAATCCAAATCCGTCGCTTCTGAGAGCTAGAGCGGGAGGAAGAACCTAGATCATGGTTGTGCTTACGAGACTCCTCGTAAGTGAGTTGAGTTGTCTCTGCATTAATGGCCTTGTTCACAAGAGCCTAGAAAGTATCACAATGATGCAGGTGGAGATCACGGTGCAACTTAGGGTTGAGACCTTTCTGGAACCTAGCCTGCTTATTGGCGTCCGTGGACACTTCTTCTATAGCATACCGGGCGAGGTTTCCAAACTCTCTACTGTAAGCATCAACAGGCATCTTACCTTGGGTAAAACTACAGAACTCTTCCCTCTTGCGGTCAATGAGAGCCTGAGGAATCTGGTTCTCACGAAAAGCCTTGGTGAAATCCCTCCAGGTAGGAATCTGGCCAGCTGGAAGCATAGCCTCATAGCTCTGCCACCAAATACTAGAAGGACCTTCCAAGTGATAGGTAGCACAGGTGACCTTGTCACCTTCAACCACGCTCGCAGAATGCAACTTGTGAGTGATGCTCCGGAGCCAGTCATCTGCATCGAGTGGCTCAATGGAATGATGGAAGGTGGGTGGTTTCAGACCAATGAAGTCGGTGATGGAAACCAACTTCTTACGCTGATGTGCGGTGTTTTGCTAAATCTGTGCTAGCAAGCGGTTAGTCTCACGCTTGTTCCTCTCGGATGCTAACAAGAACTCTGCCATCAAAGGCTGGTCAGGAGGATCCTCATCCCTACCATCTCCGTGGTTCTTGCTATGAGCAACTGAACCTTGGTTAGAAGACGACATCCTGGCACAGAAACCAAGGAAACAAGGATGGAATTAGCATCGACATGGGGATGCGGAATGTAATGCAAAAGCATTGGAAACTCTTGAAATCCTAGGACAATTTCGGCAGCATAACGGCTGTAAATGCTCAAAAGGATTTTGAGACATTCATCAAAGGAATAGCATAATCAATCAACATCATAATATCAAGGTTCTAGGTCAACTGACGACACACGGAAGTAATAGAACTGTACGGAGACACAACCCAACAATCCTAAGACTTTACGGTTTAGTAACATGTCATCCTGAGAGATAGGGGATAAGCCTAGGCCTTAACCTCGTAGAAAAGAAGAGGCTGACTCAGAAAAGAATGACATGAGGTAAAGGAGTAAAAAGAGCCTTACGTTCCCTTCAACAATCAATTCCCTTATATAACTAAAGCATTTCTAGACTCAACTTCGACTAGTTTGGATTGGTAATCCTACAGTCAGTCAGGCTCTGGTACCAACGCTGTCGGGACCCCGATCCTAAGTCACACCGATCTAGCATGTAACACTTCATATTACTTTGCGGCCTCACGCACGGTATTCCCATGGGTGCCACCTTACCTGGCCCATGACCATTTGCGCCTTTTGGCTCACGTATATGATAGTGTCGCTAGCATCCATATGACAGAGAACCCGGGCCGACATGACTAGTCGTGAACCCAAAGTGGCACTAACTTACAGTGACAGGCATACATGAATCAACCTCGAGCATGTCGGTCAACAGCGTATGAATCCGGGCTGTAGCACTGGGCTAACATGACTCCGGGAACCCGGGCTGTATCAGGCTAGACAAGACTCCGGATGTCACCGCGTGACATTTCCCCAAAGGGATAGACACAGGAATGAAGTGAATCACATGCCGCCAGTCAAGTGTTCCGGAGCAGTAGTGCTGGGCTAGCAGGACTCTGGTGAACCGGGCTGTAGCGGACTACTATGGCTCAAGGAAGCACCAGACTACATTTCCCCATAAGAGAGGCTACCAGGGATAAACAACTAGGTTGTCGGATCCCACACATAGCAATACACATTACACGTACGCATAACATGCAAGTATGTGCTGTACAACATGGCATCACAACATAACTCAAACTCATATAGATAAAGGCCCAGAAGAGCCACATAGCATTCAATACAAACAAGGGTCTCATGACCCATCATTCAGAGCATACAAGCAACGGAAGCATTACATGTCTGAGTACAGACAACTACAAAAGGAAAAGACTAAGAAGCCTAACTAAACACGACCCTCCCAAGGGTACAAGATCGTAGCTGGGATACAAGCTACTCATCGAAGTCACTAGTGTAACCAACTGCAAAACATAAATAAGCAAACGTGAGTACGAAGGTACTCAGCAAGTCTTACATCAGAACTATCTACATATGCAACATCATCAACAAAGGGGGTGGTGGAGTTTTAACAGCAGCAAGCCAGCTTTGACTCAGTGGCTAACCTATACTACGAGTATCAGAAACTTCTTTGAGGTGAGAAGACGCACACGAGTCCACATATTCACCATACCAATACTCCACTACGGATCCGTTCCCGTCTCCCTACGAGAAGGCCATCCATAGCACTCACGCTTATCTTGCGGATTTTAGGGTATCCACTTCAAGTTGCCTATGTACTACATAAGTCCTCCAAGTTTCCATATCCGAGGAAAACGGCTATTCGAATAGATAATGTTAACCCTGCAGGGGTGTACTTCTTCACACACGCTCTTGCCACTTATCGCCCTGTACACGTCATGTACCTCGGAAACCTTCAAGCGGAAGCCGGGCGAGGGTGTCGGCCACGACCTGACTAACCACACAAGTCTCTCGTCCAGGTTTATCGCCTATTCGAGTTCCATCCGCAAGGAGTTCTGGCCGAAGTCTCCAGTACAGCCCCAAACGGTGTGTGCAGGGTTCCCAAGCCCACCATCTGGGTGCCACTTGGCACACCGTGCCACGATGCCTAGTCTGTCCCAAGCCCGTCCCGTCGGACACCACCTGGTAGACAAGTAGCACTACCTACAAACGCCAGAAACTAGTTGCAACTCCTAGACAGAGATCAAGTGGATTAATAAGCCGAGAGGGGCCGGATAACCGGAACCCAATGTGTGGTAGTAACTGGACTTGGATAACATACACAGAACTCAGTGCTTAGGGACGGTTCCAATGAGACAACCCACCATGTACTCCTACATGGCCTATCATCGCTACCTTTACCAAAACGTGTTCACACACTTAGCCTTGATCGGTAGGACATGTTCACCACTCTGATTCTTTCCCAATGAATCAGACCCGACACAACTCTAAGCATAGCTGGCATAAAGAAAACAAGCATGGATGAGTAGGCACATCAAGGCTCAAGCAACTCCTACTCATGCTAGTGGGTTTCAACTAGTTACTGTGGCAATGACAGGTCATGCAGAGGAATGGGTTCAACTACCACAGCAGAAAAGTAGCAGTTGAATCGTTGTTGTCCTAATGCAGTATAAGGAGCAGGAGCGAGAGAGTTGGATTTATGGAAATGCTAAAGGGGGGTTGCTTGCCTGATAGACGACGAAGGGGCACTGCTACTCTGACAGGTACTCGGGAACACCTTTCGGAGTGGAACCTATCAAGAAGAAACAGTACCGGCAATCAATACACAAACAAATGCAACAAAATGATGCATGAACATGACATGTGCAAATGCTAGTGTTTGATGCATGAACATGACAAGTTTGTTGAAGCCCATTTGAATCAAAGGTTCAAATGCAATTCAAAATGAAGCATTTAAAATGCCCATATTATGTTTTCACGTATACAGCATGTATAAGTTGGTTTTTCATGCATGTAACTGGCATAAATGGATTCCTTGCATTTTTCTGATAATTTTTCATATATAAATTATTTCATTCTGAGCTACGATTGAATTACTATGAATTTTTGAAGTTTTGGATATTTTCTGGAAATAATAAATCATTTAAGATTTATTTAAATTTCAGAAAGGAATTATTGCGTCAGCATGACCTCACAGTGACGTCAGCAGGTCAACGGCTCAGTCCAGGTCGAACCTGGACGGTGGGGCCCGCGTGTCAGTGTCACAGGGCTAATTCTATTTTAGTTAAACCTAAACTAGCTAATTAGCTGGGGCTGGCCCCACTTGTCAATGACCCAGGGCAGGTCAAACCCCTGTTCAACAGGCCCAACATGCTGGCGGCTCGATGCCGGCGACAGCACGCATGATGGAGGCTCGGGTTTCACCCTCAGGCGACCAAAAGGACGGCGGAGGGGCTCTGCGTGGAGCTGGGCGTGCGCCGCATCCAGAGAAGCGCGCGAGAGGGGCCAGGGTGGCCGGAGTCGACGGCACCGACGAGCGGAGCGGCGCCGGAGTTCGGACGTCGATGGAAATGGGGCTACGGAGCATCAAGGGAGGAGCTGGTGAGTGCATCGTGCTCCTAGGGGGTGCGCTGAGCGTGCTGATGAGCTCGGACGCGGGTTGCAGCAGCTGTGGCCGCGGCGGCGCCATGGACGGCGGCATCGAGCTTCGACCGAGGTGGAAAACATGGCTAGAGGACGAACGCGTCGACAGGGAGAGGGGCGAGGGGCGTACGAGCTCACAGCTGTTCCGCAGGGTTAGTCAGTGGGCTCGGGGAGGGCCGGAGCAAGCGGGGCGGTGATGGAGATCTCCGGCGTCGGGAGGTTGAAGAAAACGGCGTGGAGGCGCTTGGGGGCGTCCGGCGTTGCACAGCTCGACGAGGAGGAAGAGGGCTACTAGGCGGAGCTCTTGGGCATCTCAGGGCGTCGCCGGGATGGCGGTGTCCGCGGTGGTGGCGAGCGTTGGCGACAGAGGCGTTCGGGCGGGCAGAACAGAGGAGGGGGAGAGCGTTCGGGTGGAGAGAGAGGGAGACGCAGGGGTCGAAGGAGGTGCGTGGCGACGCGAGGGAAGGTCCGGGCGACGGGAGGACAGCCAGGCAGGGTGGAGGTGGCACGCGGTGGCCGCGCGCGTGCGTTGTGCCCAACTTCTCCTCTTCCTACTAGCAAGAGGTAGAAGACGGGGCTGCCCCTGGTGGGCTGGGCCGCCAGGTGGGCTGGCCAGCTGGGCTGTAACAGTGCCAGGCCTCGGGTAAGCTTTTCCTTTTTTTCGTTTTCTTTTCTATTTCCGACATTTGTTTTTGGCTTAAAATAAATACTAGCACAAAATAAAAATGTTGAGATTCCTTCTGACCACTAGATATAGTATACCAGAGGCCCTCACCAAATTCCAACATTTTTGGAGCCTTTAAAATATTTATATTGTTTTAAACAGCTCCAATTGAAATACATATGGATTCATTCAAAAATCCGAAATGTTTAGCAAAAATGTGCATCACCTCTGGTTGTTGTTTGCAACATTTTCCAAAGACCATGAACATTTTTGAAGAGCATTTTGGGTTTATTGAAATTCCAATTTTAATTTGAACCTATTTGAATTTGCTTTGGTGCTAGGGTTTGAAACATCCCCATTTCAACTTCATTTGAAATTTAAACATGATGCACAAAGCAAACCTAGGATCATACCAGAGCTAGGGATGTGACAATCTAGTCTTGTGCGCTTCTGGTTTCGACAAAGATCTTCATGCCACCATGCAGGCACTTCCTGAGCCTTGGCTTCAATGTTGTCGATGGCGTTGGACCTCTCAGGCTCAAGGGTGGCTGCGATGTTGGCGTTGGGCAAGTTGCCCCGGCAAGGGCCTTGCCGGGGGAGCCCACCTTGCCCCTCTGCTCTTCGTGTTCCTGGCTTGGCGTTGTTCTAGTTGTCTTGTGGCTTTGCTTCCTTCCTCTGCCCCGCTAGGTGTGGCCGCATGCGTGCTCCAACTGCCCACGCACAAGTAAAGCGGTACAAAATAGGACCCCTCCTTTTGTGCACTGACATGCGCGAAGACCGATAACAACATAGACAATTACTGCTAACAAGCCATGTGTGTTGTGTGCAAATGATTGCTGGTATACAATTGTGAGTGAGTGATGAAAACATCACCGACGGTTTCCATTGTTTAGTCCGTCTGCAATGTGATTTTCTTTGTCCACACAACATCTACGCTCTGTCTACAACATCAACATATATACTTAAAAACACAGCATTGCATAACCAAATTAAGCATACAATTACACAAGACTACACATATAACATTTCCACACACCAAAGAAAGCAATTACATGGATACTAAAGTAGGAGAAACAAGGATCTGATCATCTACTTATTGTTGCAACGACGCTTGCCATTGCTCTGCTTCCGGCTGGATCCCTGGCCGTTTTGGGGAAGGAGGGACTTCCTCATGTCAACAATCCGCCTGTACATGTCGTAGCTCATGTATGCCTCCTTGGCCGCGTACATGACGTGAGCTTTGTCGAGTTTCTCCATCCAGACGGTGGAAGAAACCAACTGTGTGCAATATTGTCGAAGATCAAGTCGAGTTAGCTATACAAATCATGTGGTGTGAGATCGACAAGGTAAACTGATTCGAGAATGGTTAATAAAATCTAACACCATTGCATATTAAGGTCAAAATAGTGCTAGCAATATACGAGTCTCATACGATGCCATTTCAACGATTGTACCACAAAAGCTCGAAATGTTACTAGGTTCAAATTCCAGAGTTATATGGCTCAAATTTGAAGATTACAAGGTTCAAACTGATATTAGAAATGAAATTCATCTCATCAGCTGCAAATGCTTGCGCTGATGTGCTGAACATGGATATCAGAGAGGTTCAAACTAATATCACCGCTTCTAAGTCTGGGGTTGACCCGATGACTTCCGATTACTCTGTCATCTGAAGTTCCAAAATGAAATTCAGCATTTTTGGAGCCTACTCCATTCTGCCGCAGGCGCCGGCGCTGATCAACAGACCATTCATTTTTGCGAAATAAATGTAGGGCAAACCTCATTTCCTTCAGCATCCTTGCTATGAGAACAAAGAACCTTGCGAATATAGTCTCCGGTAAGGTCCCTCGGTAGGAGTTCAAAGTAATTTCTGAGAGATGCAGATCTAGGCATTCGACGTGATTGTTATATTGTATCATATTATCCACCACTAGCCTAATCTTGTCTGCAAAAGAAGAAAACGTGTTAGTGCCTACATGCATTTTTGAACATTACTATAGGCCTAGCTATTTGGTTTGCAGGATTTGTAAAATGCACTAACATGCCATCCTCGATCTGACATGATTAACATGGGCATTTGATTACATTCTAGAAAAATGTAGCCTTCTTCACAAGAGGTTGGAGTGGATGAAAAGTTCCCTAAGAAAACTAGTACAGATGAATCCAAAGGAGAAATGCTTATTGAGTGTAACCATATGGATCAAGCAACCAATATGGGGGGCATATATGTACTGAAACCCTCCAAAAGAACCTTCAGAAATCGTAGTACATTGTCATTGTAAACTTGGAAAAAGGTGTCACAAATTGAAGTCCCTTATAGTTAACATTTAACAGGAAAGGGACATCACCTCGATATATAGCTTCTCCAGGCATGGAAAACATCTCAAGAAACTGACAACTTGCTCCAGGTCGGGCCCGATAGACTCTAGTGCCAAGACCTTCACTATGCGCAGTTTCGGGGTCAAGCTTGTCGGAATCATTTTCTGAATGATAGACGAACAAACATCTTCAAAACTAGAAATAATGTTAATTTATAGAACGAGAGGTAGAAGGCGACTATTGTACCTGAACGGGTGTGGATCCAATAACAAGTTCGGAGTATTTGTCAGACGAGTAGCCCACCACTGTCAATTTCGGCGCAGAAATGACATTGATTCTTGTTGGACCTCCTTGATCAACTACAAGTAATCCCTCTAGTGCAGGTGTGTCCTAGATGACCATACCGTGGTCCACCTTTTGCGATGCTTCCTACCGCACTAGCAACACACATAAATAGTCCGGAGAGTCATGGAGGTAATGTGGAAGGTACTCTACCCATTGATTGCCTGAAGATGAAGGTACTCGAGTGTAGTACAAGCACAGAGCAGAGGCTCCATGTCACCCTTTGAGAGGCAGACGATGATGAGCTCGAGGTGCTTCAGTCGTGGTAGAATAAGAGCGAGCGCGTCATTAAGGGGCGGGAAATGGTAGTTCCTGAACTTGGCGACGCACAGCATGGGCGCGAGGCGGAGTGCGGATGTTGGCAGCGACCGCATATGCCCATCATCAAAAGTGAGCTCCTCGAGGTGATCTAGCATGGGGGATCGAAACCAGTCGTCAAGCTTGGCTCGGTCCTTGCCGTTGGAATGGAACTTGCCCATTCTAAGGCCTATGGTTGGGCCAAGGTGACTGCCAAGGATCTTGGAGAACGCATCCAAGCTTTTGCGATAGCCATGGCAGAGCTCGTTGGTGTCGATGAGGTCAAGAGGGCTGGAGTTCCATAGGGGGCTCCACCACCGGGTAAGGAGGGTTGTCCGTGCCCCATATTTGATTGGGAGGAGGGAGATGATGACTCTCAACATATCATCGGAGAGGCTGCTGATTAAGTCTAGGCCTGCTGGAGTCGCTTGTGATTCTAGCTCGCCCCACCTCCACTTGTTGGCATCACCGTTCTCCACCTCCGGAGTCTCCTTGTCAGCGGCTCTTTTTGATAGAAATGGGAGGACATGGAATATTTAGTTAAAACAGGGCAATAGAAAAGTGTATTGGTAACTAGAAGTTATTAGGTAGGGATATAGTAAGAAAAGGGAATAACAATTGGTTGCTTAAATACTACGCAATTCATTTGACATTGCTGGGTAAGTCAACATATGCAGATAGTTGAAAAGAAAACTTACTTCGAACAAAGTATGGACGGATGATTTTGTTGGGGAAGTTAGCATATATCTCATGACCAGGCCCTTCTATGTGCAGTGCAATTTTAGTGCCAGCTTTCAGTACATAAAACTTTGCAATTTCATTCCAAAAGCTAGTGCCAACATAGGAGTCACCACGTTCATCAAGTCTTACAGTAGCAACGATTGTAAATCCATGGTTTGTGTGCAGTATGACATTCGTGGAGCCTTGATGTATGTACAGGGAAAAATTGTGCACTACATAATCTGTTGCATAGCGAGGGATGTCCTGCAGAAAATGGTAGGATTATTAAACAAAATATGGTAACATGCAAATATGGTCCCAAATTGAAAGAAATGTATAGCAGTTGAAATCGAAGGATAAAAGTCCATAATTAAACAGATAGGGTAAACATGATATCATGGAAATATGAGAGTAATCGAAAGAACAATACATCATTAATTTGCCTAATATAGAAAGAAGAGGGAAAAATCCCCTCTGACGTATATGGTGCATGTGGCACCTTTTATCCAAATGTAGCAATATTTAGAATATGTTAGGGAAGTAGGCCATGCCAACCGATTTAGGGTGATATTGAACATACCGCACGCATCCTCAAGTTATCTGGAACAATGAGATGGAATCTCTGGTGGCAGTCGCCAAGTCCTAAAGTGTCGGTGCACTATACATTCTATGAATGAAAGAAAACCCTCAAATAAGCTCGAATAAAAATGAATTCACGGCGATTTCCGCCGGGTGATTAAAGGAGGCAGATGAACTGGGATAAGAGATGAGATAATATCTTGTTAAATTAGTTACCTTGTCGTCCATGAGAAAGAACCCTCAGTACGGCAGATTCCCCAACCGAGCGGAGCTGGGTCGACCGCGAGCAGCATCGAGAAAGTCGATGGTGATAGGCGGCGGCAAGCAGAAGTGGCAAAATGCGGTGGGCTTTGCCAGCAGCCTGGCGGCGGCGGCAGGCGTCGAGCTAAGTGTTTACTGCCGCGATAGGCGGTGTCATGGCATAGACGCGGAGGAGCTTGTGTAGGTGTGAATGGGGAACGTACCGGAGGGGCCGAGGGGGTGGCGGACGGGGTGAGGGTTTTTGTGACGTGGGGATGGTGAGGGTTTTCTTTTTTCTTTTTTGAATTGGGTGGTGAGGGTTTTCTGCCCCACAAAGAATTTTGGGGGCGACGGTTCGCTAGAGCGAACCATGTGTGATTGACGTAGCAGGCAAAATGAAAGTCATTGCACATGGTTCCAATTTTGGGAATCATGTGTGATTGTCATACTACCTCCGTCCTGGTTTATTGGTCCCTCATTGTAATTTTTACCAAAATTTGGCGACATATTTGACATACTCAGACATAGATAATAAGCGTACACGTACATAAGCATAGTTCAACCATAAGTATATAGTTCAACCGTCATTAAGCATACTCCAGCGTACATAGTTCGATCCATCCCATATCTCATCTCACGTGTGGCCGACACGATCCTGAAGCTTCTCCAGGTACTCGGCATACGCGCCATGCGCCACCCTACGAGAATACTTCTGCTTGAAGGAGCCAACGAACCGTCCTCTTGCATGCGCCGGGACACTTAGATACGTGTCATGAATCTTGTGGTTGCAAAATGGGCATCCATAGCCATCGTTCCAGGTCCTAATACGCCTGTTATGCATTCCCGAATAAAGCTCCCTCAGGATTCGCCTCTTGTACCTCCTCTGGGCATCTTCATCCTCGCTGTCCACATCTTCAGACAGCACCTATACAAATAGTAAAACAAATTTGGCATCAAATCACTGATTACATGCTGTGAAGTAGGATTAGGAATTTATGGCTATTTATTTATACATATAAAGAGATTATGGTTCGATTTTTAGGCACAGTCGTCTATGTACAGACCAATCTTGAAGAAAATAATGGCACAAACATAGGTAGGTCATTCAAAATCAATTGTCAAGTCTTGGCTAGGAATTATTAGCACGAACACTAACCCTAGTCGGATTACTAGCAGAAATCATTTGCACAGATGAAACAACTAATCACTTATCACCTGTACCATTCAAACAATCAATACACTACACGGATCTAATGAACCTTACTCAGATTTCATGTATTGGGAGAACATAACCACAGGATTTCTATTCAAAAAAGGGGGAGGCAGGAGTAACCAGAGAAACCCTGTGATCTATTTGACACATAAATGGGTATAGCTGACTAACCAGATGTCCGTCGTCGTCGGAGTCGTCGCCGGAGTGGTCGTCGGAGTCATCGCCGGAGTGGTCATCAGAGTCATCGCCAGAGTGGTTGTCGGAGTCGGTGTGGAACTCCGCCTCCGGCTGTGGAAGCTCGACGCCGTCGACGATGTCAGGGTGCAATGATAACTCGCCGGCAGTGAAGGCAACCTCTGTATCCATCTCCACGCCGTGCTCCAGTGCTTTAGCAGCCCCGACATCGCCACTCCCTCCGATGGGGTGCTTCGGTGGCATCCTCATACATTGACGGCTTTGAGGACTGAGAGCGGCGTCAAGGATGCAAGCGGAGAGAGAGGATTGTGTGTGTGTGTAGCGAGGATGGGGGTGCGGCCGCTCAGACGCACCATTAATATGGAGTAGTGGGAGTTGTGGGAGAGAGGTGGGCGGCGGTCAAACAAATGGCTCGCCTCTCGGTGATCCTGCGCACCAGACTGCTGGCATGCCTGCCAAAGTTTCACACAGCTACTCGCATGCCTCCCGATGACACTGCGCAGCGAGCACAGCTCCGTCAATTCACACACCTTCACGCACGCCTCCTCGTCTGCCTATGTGGCGGACTGCTCGCACGCCTCCTCGTCTGCCTATGTGGCGGACTACTCGCATGCATCCCGTCAACTCACGCCTGCTCGCACGCCACATGGGTCACACAGCGGCATGTATATTATTTTTTATTTGGATGATTAATGCTGCCACTTTATTGCTTAACCGAAGCATGGCACATATCCATTATTGGTCTAACGCTCACGGTTCGAATAAATAATCTATTTGGGATATTGGTTCCCAATTATTAATAATCTCCCGTTTGTAATTAGATAAATATTACATCAAAACTGGTCTCAAATTTGACAAAAATGTACACTTCCACTTTGTATTGGTGTCCATATGACAACACGATAAGTTTCATGAACTTCAAATAAGTTTTGGATGTACTAGAATTAAAAATCAACATTCTCAATGTTTGAAATTTGTTGCACGGGGAGTAAATATGCACCCAGTGAGACACATGTGTTTTTGCAATCCATTTAGGTGCACTGTCATGTGTGCATGTAGCTCAAATTTGATTTTTGCACATTATACCCACAGAAAATCAATCAATCAATGTACTAAACATCTTAACGATCTCTGTGATTTTTTTGAAATTAAAACGTACCTCCTTTGGTAACATGTATGTTCACCGCGGGATAATTAATTTAACATGTATCGTAGTTGCGATGGATTCGTGGTGTGTGTGTTTGTGTGTCTGGGGGTGGCGGGTGGCTCACAGTACACTATGAGTTGTGAGCCACCGTGTGGGTTGGCCGTTTTGTTAGGCAGGCTGGTGCCACATCAGAGTCATGAAATCGTTATTTAAAACATTACACAACCCTTTCATACATAAATGTTTTGGCCACATGCAGTCGATGGTTGTCCTACATGACACTCGATACCCGCGTGTGACACTTTCTGTGGGCCCGCGAGGTCGTCGTCCATCACTTTGACGAATAGCCGGTAGTGAGGTTAATTTGACCAGCAAGGTAGAATCCTTTTTGTTTGTGTTATGGTGGTATATAGTACGGGTCGAAGAGGTGGGAGGGGACTAGCATATATACTATACATATGCGTCCATGAACAAGTACACCTCACTGAATGTCGGGACTTTTTGATTAACGAGACACGTGCCACATCAAAATTGTGAAATTGGTTATTCAAACATCACACAACACCTTTTTGTGCCACTTGCATATATATCGTAGCTAGGACACTCACGAGTGACGCTTCCATCTGTTCGCCCACGAGGCCATCATTGATGCATGCATGCATCACTTTGACCTACATTGGGAGAGGTTAATTAATTTCACCATCGATGAGGATTCTTTTGGGTTGTAAATATATTACGGCAGGAGCATATAGTATGCGCTGAAGAGGGGCGAAGGGGACCATCATATGTAGTACGCTTGTTATGAACCTCGCTCTGTGTGGGTGCATGGTTTACGGTTTTTTAGGCATGTGGCACATCAAAGTTGTGCATTTTGGGTATTTAACATATATATGTTTGGACCACATGCAAAGCGATGGTGGTTGTCCTCTCGCACCCACTTAAGCGGTTATGAGCGATATCGATGCTTTCCATTTGTGGGCCCGCTTGGTCCATCACTTGTTTTTGCCTGACAATAAGAGAGGTTAATTTGACTTAGGAGGGGATTATTATTTTTGCTCTGGGATGACATGCATGATACACTTTGAGCACACACACACATGCATGTGTACGCATGAATCCCTCCCATCGAGTCGAACTGGCTAGTACAACGACACCATCATGAACCGATCTCGCTCTGTGTGGGGAGCTAGTGTACGATTTTTGACACACACGCCAGATCAATGTTCTATATTCGAACATGCATGCACGCATCACCTCCATACATATCCATGTAGTGGTTGCCTTTGAACGATACACTCCCTCGCGTGGTTATTGGCGACAAGCCTATATATTCGTGGGCCCGCGTGGACATCCATGATCACCTTGATCAACAACAAGATAGGTTACCATGGCGGATTCTTCATTTGGTTCGTGTTATCGTAGTATAGGTCATGGTGAGGTTCATACCTAATTAAGTTTGAGCGCATATACTATGCATGCATGCATGCATATATGAATCCCCGTCGTTGGCTTGAAGTGTGGTGTAACATACATATGCAACATCAACCTAACCCTCACTTAGTGCGGGGATTTCTAGTTCGAAATCATGGTGCCACATCAAAGTTGTTCCATTGTTACTCAAAAACACACCTCTCCATACATATGTTTGGGCCACACACATGTAGTGGTTGTCTTCGGGGACTAGCTACTTGCGTGATTATTGGCGAGCTAGCCCATCTCCGGGGTCGCATGGACGGCCATCACTTTGACCAACAACAAGAGAGAGGGTGTACAACCAAGGTGGATTATTCTTGGTCTGCTTTACGATCCATCTTGGTGAGATATATGCCTCTCTGGCCCACCGACTGAAAGTGTGTGTGTGGGGGGGGGGGTTTCTACATCGCACTTTGCTAGGTGAACCTTGGTTGGGGGGGCATGCATTCATAGCTTAATTAGGATTCCCTTCGTGGCGACAAGAGGGGGGTGGGGGGTGCTAGCTACTTCTCACTTTGCTAGGTGAACCTCGGTTGGGGGGGGAGGGGGCATGCTCATAGCTTAGGATTCCCTTCGTGCCGACACGAGGGGGCTGCTGCTAGCTACTTCACACTTTGCTAGGTGAACCTCGGTTGGGGGGGGGCATGTGCATTCATAGCTTAGGATTCCCTTCATGCCGACACGAGGGAGGGGTGGCTGCTTGCTACTTCACACTTTACTAGGGTTAACCTCAGTTAGAGGAGAGGGCATGCATTCATAGCATAGGATTCCCTTCGTGCCGACACGAGGGAGGGGGTCTGCTCGCTACTTTGCACTTTGCTAGGTGAACCTCAGTTGGGGGGGCATGTGCATTCATAGCTTAGGATTCCCTTCATGCCGACCGGAGGGAGGGGTGGCTGCTAGCTACTTCGCACTTTTTTAGGGTGAACCTCGGTTGGGGGGGAGGGCATGCATTCATAGCTTAGCAATGATTCCCTTTGTGCCGACACGAGGGAGGGGGGCTGCTAGCTACTTTGCACTTTGCTAGGTGAACCTCGGTTGGGGGCGGGGGCATGCATTCATAGCTTAGGAATCCGTTCGTGCCGACACGAGGGAGGGGGCTGCTAGCTCCACTTCACACTTTGATAGGTGAACCTTCGTTGGGGGGCATGCATTCATAGCATAGGATTCCCTTTGTGCCGACACGAGGGAGGGGCTGCTAGCTACTTCGCACTTTGATACGGTGAACCTCGGTTGGGGGGGCATGCATTCATAGCTTAGGATTCCCTTCGTGTCGACACGAGGGAGGAGGGGGGCTGCTAGCTACTTCGCACTACGATAGGTGAACCTCGGTTGAAGGGGAGGGGGCATGCATTCATAGCTTAGGATTCCCTTCGTGCCGACACGAGGGGGTGGGGCAAACAATACCGTGCGCTTTGCGAGAGAGGTGCCACATCGAAGTTGCATTTGGTATTTGAAAATAAAACCACCCTTTTGATACATAAATTTGGTCCACATGCAAGTGTGTCCGTGTTCTGACCCTCTCCTGCATCATTTTTCACCAAATTTATGAACATTAGACAAGTCGGATGACGCAACAGACACGGTTCACTCAAACTAACCGTGTGCCATGCCGGTGCACCTGTCACGCACACATCCGCACAGTACATTGGGCTCCACGAGGCTCCCCCTCTCAAAAATTTCCGCCCACCTTGAGGGTTTTTCTATTTCATAACACACGGTTGTTATCTCCGGACCGTGTGCGATGCACTATCATCAAAATTTTCAATAGCCCGACATTTCACTCCTGCCTTTGACTCCCGCATAGTAAAATTTTCAGTACCCGCGTCATTTCCTCAAACACCCGCCCCCCTCCACACACACACACACACACACACACACCAAAACCTCCTCGGGCGTGTGCACGCACACACACACACACACCCTCCCTCACTCGAAACCCTAGCAAAGTCCAGGCCTCCACCGCTACAAGGCCTCCATTGTCAACATCTGCCGATTTGCCCGTGCAGCTTACCCACCGATCTCCATACATAGGCCACCTTGAGTTTCTTAGATGACGCCCTCCAAATGCCCCCTTTCCCACAGATCCCCATCCCCATCCCCCATTCTAGAGCGTCGTAGCCTAAGCTCGGCTACGCTTCCCGTGGAGCTTGAGGAGCGACTGGCCCAAAAGAGGTGTATAGCCGTCTCTTCGCCCGACGTCGCCGAGGAAGCTGACAACCATTACTGGCAGCAGGCACTCAAGCAGCGGGCTAGAGTATGCGGGCATGTCTCGTCCTCCGGCTACGACATCGAGGTCATCGACAGCGACGCCCTGAGGCGGGTTGTGTCACAGGTTAAGTGGCCCACCCCCAACCCCTCGGGTTCAACCGCCGTCGATCTCATCCATGGCCCCGCCGCTGATCTCCTCTGGTTCGTTGTCAACAATTTGCCATTCTACATCGCCATCGAGCTCCTTTTGTCATTTCTAAAGGACGCGTTCTGCGATGCTGGCTTGGGATCCACAACTTCCAAGTCAGACCTCATCGACGGCGAGTGAGGGAGTCCTGGATTAGGGGGTCCCCGGACAGCCGGACTATATACTTTGGCCGGACTGTTGGACTATGAAGATACAAGATTGAAGACTTCGTCCCGTGTCCGGATGGGACTCTCCTTTGCGTGGAAGGCAAGCTTAGCGATTCGGATATGTAGATCTCCTCCCTTGTAACCGACTCTGTGTAACCCTAGCTCCCTCTGGTGTCTATATAAACCGAAAGGTTTAGTCCATAGGACAACAATAATCAGACCATAGGCTAGCTTCTAGGGTTTAGCCTCTCCGATCTTGTGGTAGATCAACTCGTGTAATACTCATATCATCAAGATCAATCAAGCAGGAAGTAGGGTATTACCTCCATCGCGAGGGCCCGAACCTGGGTAAACATTGTGTTCCCCGTCTCTTGTTACCATCCGCCTTAGATGCACAGTTCAGGACCCCCTACCCAAGATCTGCCAGTTTTGACACCGACATTGGTGCTTTCATTGAGAGTTCCACTGTGCCGTCACAATCAAGGCTTGATGGCTCCTTCGATCATCGGCAACGATGCGATCCAGGGTGAGGTTTTCCTCCCTGGAAATATCTTCGTATTCGGCGGCTTTGTACTGCGGGCCAACTCGCTTGGCCATCTGGAGAAGATCGAGAGCTATGCCCCTGGCCATCAGGTCAGGTTTGGAAGCTTGAACTATACCGCCGACATCCGTTGAGACTTGATCTTCGATGGATTCGAACCCATGTCAGGTATGCCGCACAGTGACGATGAGCATGATTTAGCTCTACCATCGGATAGTGTTCGGGAGATCACACCTGTAACTAGTCCGGCCCTCAATCCAGAACAGATCGCGCTGTCCGAGGACGGGTGGATGGACCTCGCCACGGAGGCCGCACACTCAGCGGTGATAGAGCCGAATACTGACTTCACCTCCTATGAGACCTGTGTTGCCGGACACTCGGATTTGTCCCCGGCTACAGACTCCGAACCGCTCACGTCTGTGCCCATCCAATCAGATTGGGCATCGATCATGGAGTTCACCTCCGTGGATATCTTTCAGCACTCGCCCCTAGGCAACGTCCTAAACTCATTACGGTCTCTCTCCTTGTCAGGAGACCTTGGCCGAACTATGTCCGGCTCGAGTGGGAAGCGGACAGCGAAGAAATTTGTTCCCCACCCACCACCCACTTAGTAGCCACTGTCGACGACCTAACCGACATTCTCGACTTCGACTCCGAAGACATCGACGGTATGGATGATACGTCTCCAACGTATCTACTTTTCCAAACACTTTTGCCCTTGTTTTGGACTCTAATTTGTATGATTTGAATGGAACTAACCCGGACTGACGCTGTTTTCAGCAGAATTGCCATGATGTTGTTTTATGTGCAGAAAACATAAGTTCTTGGAATGACCTAAAACTCCACGGAATATCTTACAATAAATAATAAACAATCCTCGCAAAAGATGAAGACCAGGGGGCCCACACCCTTCTCACGAGGGTGGAGGGCGCGCCCCCCCTAGGGCGCGCCCCCCCTAGGGCGCGCCCCCTACCTCGTGGGCCCCCTGGAAACCCCCCGACTCCAACTCCAACTCCAACTCTATATAACTGCTTTCGGGGAGAAAAAATAGGAGAGAAGAAATCATCGCGTTTTACGATACGGAGCCGCCGCCAAGCCCTAAAACCTCTCGGGAGGGCTGATCTGGAGTCCGTTCGGGGCTCCGAAGAGGGGGATTCGTCTCCGTCATCATCATCAACCATCATCCATCACCAATTTCATGATGCTCACCGCCGTGCGTGAGTAATTCCATCGTAGGCTTGTTGGACGGTGATGGGTTGGATGAGATTCACCATGTAATCGAGTTAGTTTTGTTAGGGTTTGATCCCTAGTATCCACTATGTTCTGAGATTGATGTTGCTATGACTTTGCTATGCTTAATGCTTGTCACTAGGGCCCGAGTGCCATGATTTCAGATCTGAACCTATTATGTTTTCATCAATATATGAGAGTTCTAGATCCTATCTTGCAAGTCTATAGTCACCTATTATGTGTTATGATCTGTTAACCCCGAAGTGACAATAATCGGGATACTTACCGGTGATGACCGTAGTTTGAGGAGTTCATGTATTCACTATGTGCTAATGCTTTCTCCCGGTTCTCTATTAAAAGGAGGCCTTAATATCCCTTAGTTTCCATTAGGACCCCGCTGCCACGGGAGGGTAGGACAAAAGATGTCATGCAAGTTCTTTTCCATAAGCACGTATGACTATATTCGGAATACATGCCTACATTACATTGACGAATTGGAGCTAGTTCCGTGTCACTCTATGTTATGACTGTTACATGATGAACCGCATCCGGCATAATTATCCATCATTGATCCAATGCCTGGTTTCCATATACTGGTTTACACTTATTTACTTTCCCGTTGCTATTGTTACAATCACCACAAAATACCAAAAACATTACTTTGCTTTCATTACTCTTTTGTTACCGCTACCATCACTATCATATTACTTTGCTACTAAACACTTTGCTGCAGATACTAAGTTTCCAGGTGTGGTTGAATTGACAACTCAGATGCTAATACTTGAGAATATTCTTTGGCTCCCCTTGTGTCGAATCAATAAATTTGGGTTGAATACTCTACCCTCGAAAGCTGTTGCGATCCCCTATACTTGTGGGTTATCAAGACTAATTTCTGGCACCGTTGCCGGGGAGCATAGCTCTATTCTTTGAGTCACTTGGGATTTATATTTGCTGGACACTATGAAGAACTTGAGAGATCCAAAAACCAAGATCTATCCCTCAACTACAAGGGGAGGTAAGGAACTGCCGTGTAGCTCTACACTTGATTCACCTTCTGTTATGAGTAAGCTTGCGACACCTAAACCTGCTTCTGCTATTCGTTCTGATATGTCGCATGTTACTGATGATGCTACTTCTCCTATGCATGATACTTATGATGAAACTACCTCTATGCCTGATACTACTATGCCACTTAGTGATTTTCTAGAGGAACGACTTGCTACGGCTAGAGAGATTGAAAAATATTGAATCTGATTATGAAGATGAAAGTGATGATGAAGAATCACTTGTTATTCCTGAGGGTTATTTATTTGATCAAGATGCTTCTTTAGCTATTTTAGCCTGCAAAGATAGACGTTAACTCAAAAGGTTATTAGCTAAATGGAATAAGAAATCTCCAAATGCTAGGATGAGACCTGACCCTGATTTTGCTACTTCACCTATATGTGTTACTGATAAGGATTATGAATACTCTGTTGGTCCTGATATAATTACTTTGGTTGAATCTGATCCTTTTCATGGCTATGAATCTGAAACTATTGTAGCACATCTTTCTAAATTAAGTGATATAGCCACCCTGTTCACTAATGATGAGAGATCTCACTAATTTTATATCCTGGAAATATTTCCGTTCTCATTAAAGGGTGATGCTAAGATATGGTTTAATTCTCTTGATCCTGGTTGTGTGCGTAGTCCACAGGATATGATTTATTACTTCTCTGCTAAATATTTCCCTGCTCATAAGAAACAAGCTGCTTTAAAGGAAATATACAACTTTGTGCAAATTAAAGAAGAGAGTCTCCCACAAGCTTGGGGGAGGCTTCTCAAGTTACTTAAAGCTTTGCCTGATCATCCTATTAAGAAAAATGAAATACTTGATATCTTTTATAATGGACTAACCGATGCTTTCAGAGATTACATGGATAGTTGTGCTGGTTCTCTTTTCAGGGAAAAAACACCGGATGAAGCTGAAATCTTATTGAATAATATGTTGACAAATGAAAATAATTGGGCACCTCCTGAGCCAGCTCCTAAGGCAGCTCCTGCTCCAATTAATGATCCTATTCCTAAACCAACTCCGAAGAAGAGAGGTGTTCTATTTCTCAGTCCTGAAGATATGCAATAGGCAAAGAAATCTATGAAAGAAAAAGGTATTAAAGCTGAAGATGTTAAGAATTTACCTCCTATTGAAGAAATACATGGTCTCAATTTACCGCCTGATGAAGAAATATATGATCTTAATCCTTTATTTATTGAAGAACCTCCAGACCCCGATAACCCGACACAGGTAGTAAAGGTAAATTCTCTCTATAGATATGATAAAGCCGAAATCCCTCCTGCTAAAATTATTAGTCGATGCTTGGATGAGTTTGATAATTTTATGTTTAAGCAAGAAGACTTCAATGTGTATTTTAGTAGACAATTAAAACAAGATGCTGATATGATTAAATACTTGGGTGATTATATGGCTAATATTAGAGGTGAATTTAAACTTGTTAGCAAACATGCTTCTATGGTTACCACTCAAGTAGAACAAGTACTTAAAGGTCAAAAAGAATTGCACATTCAGATGAATAGTAAGAAAAATGATTATGCTGTTAAAGTGGCTACTAGAACTGGTAGAATGACTCAGGAACCTTTGTATCCTGAAGGCCACCCTAAGAGAATTGAGCAAGATTCTCAGAGAAATAAAATTGATACACCTAGTTCTTCAAAAAAGAAGAAAAAAGAAAAATGATTGAAATGTGCAAACATCTAGTGAACCTATTGCTGAACCACCTGATAATCCAAATGATATTTCTATTTCTGATGCTGAAACTCAATCTAGTAATGAACATGAACCTAATGAAAATGTTAATGATGATGCTCGTAATAATGCTCAACCTAGTAATGATAATGATGTAGAAATTGAACCTGTTGTTGATCTTGATAACCCACAATCAAAGAATCAACGTTATGATAAGAAAGACTTTGTTGCTAGGTAACATGGTAAAGAAAGAGAACGTTGGGTCCAGAAACCCATGCCTTTTCCTCCCAAACCATCCAAGAAAAAGGATGATGAGGATTTTGAGCGCTTTGCTGAAATGATTAGACCTATATTTTTGCATATGGGATTAACTGATATGCTCAAAACTAATCCTTATGCTAAGTACATGAAAGATATTATTACAAATAAGAGAAAGATACCGGAAGCTGAAATTTCCACCATGCTTGCTAATTATACTTTTAAGGGTGGAATACCAAAGAAACTTGGAGATCCAGGAGTACCTACTATACCATGCTCCATTAAAAGAAACTATGTTAAAACTGCTTTATGTGATCTTGGAGCCGGTGTTAGTGTTATGCCTCTCTCTTTCTATCGTAGACTTGATTTGAATAAGTTGACACCTACTGAAATATCTTTGCAAATTGCTGATAAATCAACTGATATACCTGTCGGTATTTGTGACGATGTGCCTGTTGTGGT
The DNA here is from genome assembly GCF_003073215.2 of Triticum urartu. NCBI lineage: Eukaryota > Viridiplantae > Streptophyta > Magnoliopsida > Poales > Poaceae > Triticum > Triticum urartu. The sequence continues at coordinate 281,427,492 of NC_053023.1, forward strand.
TGCAAACGTTACTATTTTAACAGACTTTGTTATTCTTGATATTCCCGAGGACGATAATATGTCTATTATTCTTGGAAGACCTTTTCTTAATACTGCAGGGGCTGTTATTGATTGCAACAAAGGCAATGTCACTTTTCATGTTAATGGTAATGAGCATACGGTACACTTTTTGAGGAAACAACCTCAAGTTCATAGTATCAATTCTATCGGAAAATTTTCATCGATTATATTTGGAGGTTTTGAATTTCCTCTTCCTACTGTCAAGAAGAAATATGATATACTTATTATTGGGGATGTGCATATCCCTGTTGAGGTAACCTAGTGTTATTCGAAATTTCTCCAGTTTCATGTTAATCGGAATGAGTTTGTTAACAAGACTTGATCAACCTTGTTAGTGGATTCCTTTTGATGAGCATGAGATGGATGAAACTAGAAGCACAACTTTCTGTACCCTCTCTATACTTTCTGTTCTTTAGTTGAAATAAAATAAAAATAAATAATTTTCTGTCTGTTATTTGATTATCCGTGCAATATAAAAATACCTCGAAAATAGAAGTTCTCCAAATGCCCTGAAAATTAAATATGATTTTTTATAGAATATTTGAGGATTTATGGAACAAAGAACACACCAGGGGGTCAACCACCTTGCCACGAGGGTGGAGGGCGCGCCCACCCCCCTAGGGCGCGCCCCCTGCCTCGTGGGCCCACGGTGGCCCTCCTCCACTTATTCTTTCAGCCACACACTTCATCTTCCTCCCCCAAACACCAAAAACCAACTCAAACCCAAGTCCAAGCTTGTTTTGCTGCCATTTTCGATCTCCTTGCTCAATGCACCTCTCACAAAACTGCTTGGGGAGATTGTTCCTTAGTATGTGACTCCTCCATTGGTCCAATTAGTTTTTTTCTAGTGCTTTATTCATTGCAATTTTTTGCCGCTTAGGTGACCCTATTCTTGAGCTTGCATGTCAAATTTATATGGCCAAAAGTAGTTTTGATGCATGATATAGGCCCTAAGCACTTGTAGGAGTAGTTGCTATCAATATTGTTGAGTTTGGTTTACTTTTATTTTGAAGTTACTAAAAATTTCAGAATTTTTCAGAAAATGATGAGGAGATTATTGAGGGGCTCATCGAGCCAAAACTCGAAGGAAAAGGCACCGAAGCCTAAGTATAATTTGCCGCGCACCGCGGAGGTTCGGGCGTGTGAATGGCCTTCTGAGGATTTCTTGAGAGCATCCGGGATTTATGAAGATTTTCATGAGTTGGCTAATAATGCAGGCCTCACCCCTTTCCTCCACGACCAATGCGATCAGTATCTCTTGATCACAAATACCTTTGTGCAAAACTTTCATTTTCATTCTAGGAACTCACCACCTACGGTGGAGTTTCATTTATATGATGAGCATAAGGAGATGCCACTTTATGATTTCTGTCGGATTTGTTTAGTCCCTTTTGGGGGCAAGACAGAAGAACCACATCATCATGATGTGGAGGGATTTATTAATACGATCACTGTAGGGGACACTAGGAAGGTTTCTGATGCATGAATCACTAGCATACATTTTCCTGTTTTACGTTACTTTGCATTATTTTCTAGTAGTTGCTTAATTGGTCGCGGAAACTGTGGAAACCATAGTATCCCTGATATTATTATTTTGCTCCAAGGTTTATACAGTGATAACACTTTTAGTATGGGAGGCATTATTGCTAGACGGTTAAGTATGAACCGTACTAAGGGTCCCATCTTTGGAGGCATCTGTGCTACACGCCTAGCTGCACATTTTAACATGCCTATTACGCATGCTGAGAAGGAAGAAAAAGTGCTGCCTCGTGTTTATTTAGATTATAAAAGTATGGTGGCACATGATTTTATTGTTAAGAATAGGGCAGGAGAGCTTAAATATCAATTGTTCTTTAATAAACATCATCCTGAGAATATTACCTTGCCTGCTCCTGCTTTGTTTGATTTGACTGTAGGCAAGTACCTTGTTCCGTTGACGGCTATCCACGCCTACCGGAACCCTGCACCAGCCGAGGAGATAGAACCGGAACCACAATTTGATCCTTCACGACAGTCTAACTATCAGTGGGATCCGGAGATGATTGCCAGCCAGTGGCAATCGGAGCCTTCTTCTTCCTCATCACAGTACGAACCCAACAACTATTATTATGGATATCAGCCAGGCCAGTCATGGCCATAGACCAACTTAGGCCAAAAGCCTAAGCTTGGGGGAGTACGTATTTCTCACCGACATTACATCTATGTTCCCACACACTCATTGCTAGATGTCGGTGCTCATACTTTTTCATTGTACCATCCATACTAGTTTATTCCCTTTTATGCTTTCTTCTTGTGTGTTTGATAAACCTTAAGAAAAACCAAAAAAATTAGTTGTAGCTTTTAATTAATTTACTTTCCATGCTTGTAGTAGTAATTAAAAAGAAAACCCAAAAATATTTCCCGTTCTTCTTTTGCTTGTTGGGAGCTTTCCCATGTAAATAGTTTTATTTCTTTTCTTTTCTTTGGGGGTCAGTAGGAGAAGACCATGATTAAATTATTGAAGTGGCTCTTACATGCATTATTGTTTATCTGACAAAAGAGCCCATATTGCCTTGTCTTCTCCTGTTTATTGAATGCTCGCAGATTCCAGCTTAGTCCAATGCACGTGCACTCTTATTATTATTCACATGGTTCGGTCGTGCAAGTGAAAGGAAATTATGATGATATATGATGGACTGACTGAGATGAGAAAAGATGGTATAAACTCAACCTCTTTTGTTTTTGTAAATATGATGAGTTCATCGTTCTTGATTCAGCTTGTTATGAATAAACATGTTTGCAATGACAATTAGAGATCATAGTTGCTTGTGCCATGCTTGATTAGCTATGAGTTATAATGATTTACCTTGCGTGCCAACATGCTATTAAAATGGTTATGATGTGGTATGATAGGGTGGTATCCTCCTATGAATGATTTAAGTGACTTGACTTGGCACATGTTCACGCATGTAGTTGAAACAAATCAACATAGCCTTCACGATATTTATGTTCATGGTGGATTATATCCTACTCATGCTTGCATCCAATGTTCATTAATTTTAATGCATGTACATGGTTGTTGTCGCTCTCTAGTTGGTCGCTTCCCAGTCTTTTGCTAGCCTTCACCTGTACTAAGCAGGAATACTGCTTGTGCATCCAAACTCCTTAAACCCCAAAGTTATTCCACATGAGTCCACTATACCTTCCTATATGCGGTATCTACCTGCCGTTCCAAGTAAATTTGTATGTGCCAAACTCTAAACCTTCAAATAATCATCCTGTTTTGTATGCTCGAATAGCTCATGTATCAACTAGGGTTGTCCGTATCTTCCATGTTAGGCGGGTTATTCTCAAGAGGAGTGGACTCCGCTCCTCACTCACGAGATAACACTACTAGGGAAAAGCCTAGCAGCAGTGCGGGTTTTGGGCCTATTAGCAGCGCGGGGGCCGGCGCTACTAATAAGGCGCTACAGCTAACGTATAGCAGCAGTGCGGGTGCCACCCGCGCTACTACTACGTCCGTTAGTAGTAGCGTGGGTAAAAACCCGCGCTACTACTAACCCGCGGAATTTTTTTTCGAATTTTTTGCGTGAATTTTCAAATTTCTGAATTATTTTAACCTCTAATCTCTAATCACCCTCATCGCTGCTCAATTTAATCTCTAATCACCCTCATCATTCCAAATCATCTAACTTCCCGGACGGTCACCCATCCTCTCACTACTCCAGCCTGAGCACGCTTAACTTCCGGGTTCTAATCACCCTCAGCCTTGTTGTTTTCCTGACAATACTAAGATGTCAATCCTATTAACCCTCGGGAGTTTAGCTTGAGCATGAAGTCACACATTTCGCTGTTTGAATTTAAAACTATTGTTCTAAAAAACAATAATTATTTAGTAACACTAATATTTCTTGAATAAGGAGTTTAACCACATTTTGACCAAAGTTTGACCACAGTTTGACCAGATTTGACCAAAATTCCAAAAAACTGAAATAATTATTTAGTAACACTAATATTCTTGAATAATTATTTAGTAACACTAATACTTCTTGAATAAGTAGTTTGACCACAGTTTGACCAGATTTGACCAAAATAAAAAAACTGAAATTTGAGCATAACTTTTTTCCTTTTAGAATTTGAGGATTCTAAAAATTTGCAAACATGCCATAGGCGGTCTCCATCGTATGCGGATTTTCGTGCTGAACATTTTGATATATTATACGTTTTTTCTGACATCGTATGCAAAAGTTATAGCCGTTTTACATTTTCCCTACACTTTTGCGAAATATGTACAAATTTAAGTTTTTAAATTTTCCTAACTAGTAGATGTAGTAACATAACTACATCTCGAAGGATTTTAAATTTTGAAACATTTTGATATATTATACGTTTTTTCTAACATCGTATGCAAAAGTTATAGCCGTTTTAAATTTTCCCTACACTTTTTGCAAAACATGTCCAAATTTAAGTTTTTAAATTTTCCTAACTAGTAGATGTAGTAACATAACTACATCTTGAAGGATTTTAATTTTTGAAACATTTTGATATATTATATGTTTTTTCTAACATCGTATGCAAAAGTTATTGCCGTTTTACATTTTCCCTACACTTTTTGCAAAACATGTCCAAATTTAAGTTTTTAAATTTTCCTAACTAGTAGATGTAGTAACATAACTACATCTCGAAGGATTTTAATTTTTGAATTTTTATCATTTTCTTTTGCTTTTTACAAAACCGAAAAGGCGATCCACGGGGGGGGGGGGGGGGGGGGGGGGGGGGGGGGGGGGGGGGGGTAGAGTTTCAAAATGGGACCTTTAGTAGTAGCGAGGGATTTTACCCCTCGCTACTACTATGGAATGTCCCGGAGGGGCACGGTTGAGACCTCTTAGTAGTCTCGAGCAATCCATGGATTGATGTTTGTTGGTGGAGGACCTGATGTATGTTGGAGGACCTGATGTCTCGAGCAAACCGTGCCCCCCCGGAGGACCTGATGTATGTTGGAGGCACTCGTTGTCTCGAGCAAGCCATGGATTGATGTTTGTTGGTGGAGGGGGAGTATAAACTTGACCATTCTGTTTGGGAACCATCTATAATGTGTGTAGCATGGAAGATATCGCCATCTCTTGGTTGTTATGTTGACAATGAAAGTATACCGCTCAAAATATTATTCTCCTCTATTTCAAAACCGAGCTCTCGCACCTCTACAAATCCCTGCTTCCCTCTGCGAAGGGCCTATCTATTTACTTTTATGTTGAGTCATCACTCTCTTATTAAAAAGCACTAGCTGGAGAGCGCAGCTGTCATTTGCATTCATTGCTGTTAGTTTACATTAGGTGTGACTATGATTGGATCTCTTTTACCATGAATTACAATGTCTAGTCAGTCCTTGATCTTTAAAGGTGCTCTGCATTTATGTTATGCGGTCTCAGAAAGGGCTAGCGAGATACCATCTTGTTATATCATATTATGATTGTTTTGAGAAAGTGTTGTCATCCGAGATTTATTATTATGGCTTTCTAGTTGATTATGTTATTTATATGAGTAATCATGAGACATGAGAATTATTGCAAATGTGGTTAGTTATAATCTTTGCTAAAAACTTGAATGCTAGCTTGACATATTTACAACAACAAGAGCAAACGGAGTTTGTAAAAGTTTTTCTTTATTTCTTTCAGTTTATCAACTGAATTGCTTGAGGAAAAGCAAGGGTTTAAGCTTGGGGGAGTTGATACGTCTCCAACGTATCTACTTTTCCAAACATTTTTCCCTTGTTTTGGACTCTAACTTGTATGATTTGAATGGAACTAACCCGGACTGACGCTATTTTCAACAGAATTGCCATGATGTTGTTTCATGTGCAGAAAACAAAAGTTCTCGGAATGACCTGAAACTCCGCGGAATATCTTACAATAAATAATAAAAAATCCTCGCCAAAGATGAAGATCAGGGGGCCCACACCCTTCTCACGAGGGTGGAGGGCGCCCCCCTAGGGCGCGCCCCCTACCTCGTGGCCCCCCTGGAAACCCCCCGACTCCAACTCCAACTCTATATAACTGCTTTCGGGGAGAAAAAAATAGGAGAGAAGAAATCATCGCGTTTTACGATACGGAGCCGCCGCCAAGCCCTAAAACCTCTCGGGAGGGCTGATCTGGAGTCCGTTTGGGGCTCCGAAGAGGGGGATTTGTCTCCATCGTCATCATCAACCATCCTCCATCACCAATTTCATGATGCTCACCGCCGTGCGTGAGTAATTCCATCGTAGGCTTGCTGGACGGTGATGGGTTGGATGAGATTCACCATGTAATCGAGTTAGTTTTGTTAGGGTTTCATCCCTAGTATCCACTATGTTCTGAGATTGATGTTGCTATGACTTTGCTATGCTTAATGCTTTTCACTAGGGCCCGAGTGCCATGATTTCAGATCTGAACCTATTATGTTTTCATCAATATATGAGAGTTCTAGATCCTATCTTGCAAGTCTATAGTCACCTATTATGTGTTATGATCCGTTAACCCCGAAGTGACAATAATCGGGATACTTACCGATGATGACTGTAGTTTGAGGAGTTCAGGTATTCACTATGTGCTAATGCTTTGTTCTGGTTCTCCATTAAAAGGAGGCCTTAATATCCCTTAGTTTCCATTAGGACCCCGCTGCCACGGGAGGGTAGGACAAAAGATGTCATGCAAGTTCTTTTCCATAAGCACGTATGACTATATTCGGAATACATGCCTACATTACATTGACGAATTGGAGCTAGTTTTGTGTCACCCTATGTTATGACTGTTACATGATGAACCGCATCCGGCATAATTATCCATCATTGATCCAATGCCTACGAGCTTTCCATATACTGGTTTATGCTTATTTACTTTCCCGTTGCTATTGTTACAATCACTACAAAATACCAAAAACATTACTTTGCTTTCATTACTCTTTTGTTACCGCTACCATCACTATCATATTACTTTGCTACTAAACACTTTGCTGCAGATACTAAGTTTCCAGGTGTGGTTGAATTGACAACTCAGCTGCTAATACTTGAGAATATTCTTTGGCTCCCCTTGTGTCGAATCAATAAATTTGGGTTGAATACTCTACCCTTGAAAGCTGTTGTGATCCCCTATACTTGTGGGTTATCAATGGATGACAATGCGGGAGACGAACAGGAACCACCGCCCATAGGGCGCTGGACTGCCACCTCATCGTATGATATATACATGGTGGACACCCCCAAAGAAAGCGATGGCAGTAAGGCAACGGAGCATAATCCCCCCGAGAAGTATTCCAAGAACCAGCGTCATCGGCGCCTCTATAAGCCCCGCCATAGTAAAAACAGTGATACCGGCACAGGAGACAATAACGCCGCAAATAGTGCCGAAGATGAAGACAATCCCCTCCAACCAGGCTTTGAGCAGGAGGATGGGCAAGCCAGCCCCACGGAACAGGCAGTAGACGGAGAATCAGAGGATGACAATTACATGCCTCTCTCCAAAGACAAGGTGAGCCTCGGCGATGAAGAATTTATCGTGCCTAAGGATCCCGTCGAACAGGAGCGCTTCAAGGAGCTTCAGGGAGCCGGTGCGCAATATCTGCGGCCAGGTATCTGGCTTCCCGGAGCTTCGTGATGTTCTCATCCATGACGGAGGATGCCATCCACTTGCCTGCCGCTCCAGACATGTTCGGAGTGTTTTTGCAGAGAAGATGCGAACTTGGGCGCTAGAGCTCGAGTGCGCGAGAATGGATGGGCAAGGAGGAAGAAGGCGTGGGTAAAAAAGAGGAGTCCTTATCCCTTTATAAGGGTGGTAGAAACTGCGTGCCTCCCCACTTGCCTGGTAAAACTCGCTTATTCCCCAAGTGTCATGATTGATGGCGTGGTTGGGTTACCACACCCGTATTGACGAGAATCCCGTGATAAGGGGACACGATCTCTGCTTCAACAAGACGTGCCAAGAAAACCGCCTCGCAATATGCGCAGTAGCTGGTTGAGAAAAACGGTTCGAATAATAACCGGAGCCATGGCGTGATGTCACGTTATGAAATGTTGTCAGCAGATTAGATTTTTGGAAATATTATACTCTCTATGATTGTATGCGGAATTTGTTTTGCAGAGCCGGACACTATCCTTGTGTTCAAAATCTTCTATGGAGTATTCGGAGGAGGAACCCACTTTGCAATGCCGAAGACAATCTGCGCGCCGGACTCATCGTCATTGAAGCCTGGTTCTAGGGCTACTGAGGGATTCCTGGATTAGGGGGTCCTCGGATAGCCAGACAATATACTTTGGCCGGACTGTTGGACTATGAAGACTCAATATTGAAGACTTCGTCCCATGTCCGGATGGGACTCTCCTTTGCGTGGAACGCAAGCTTGGCGATTCGGATATTTAGATCTCCTCCCTTGTAACCGACTCTGTGTAACCCAAGCTCTCTCCGGTGTCTATATAAACCGGAGGGTTTAGTCCGTAGGACAACAATAATCAGACCATAGGTTAGCTTCTAGGGTTTAGCCTCTCCGATCTCGTGGTAGATCAACTCTTGTAATACTCATATCATCAAGATCAATCAAGAAGGAAGTAGGGTATTACCTCCATCGTGAGGGCCCGAACCTGGGTAAACATTGTGTTCCCCGTATCCTGTTACCATCCATCTTAGACGCACAGTTCGGGACCCCCTACCCGAGATCCGCCGGTTTTGACGCCGACAGCGACCATGAGGAGGGCACCCTCTCCAGCTCTTCCAAGGGGAAAGAGCCCATCTGCTCTTCCAAGGGGAAAGCACCCATCTGCGGCATCAGGGAGGGCACCCTACAACCGTGCTCTTCCAAGGGGAAGGATCCATCTGCGACAACATCGAGCGCATCCAGGGTCCATGCTCTTCCCATGGGAATAAGCCCATCCGTGACAAGTGAGGAAACCCATGATTTGTTTTTCCATGCCTCTTCACAGGGGGAACCCATGATTTGTTTTGTCGAGTCCCTTTTATAGTGTAGTGAGAATATGTCCAGTTTTAATTGCTATATCTTGTTGTTTGCAGTATGCCTTGTTTATTTCAGTTGTTCACACTGTGATGCTCTATATGTGCAATTATTTACTGTGCAGTACATTTCATCAATCCAGTTTTAAACATTGTCGGGGGAAACGACACCTATGGGATCGCTGGGACCACTTTTTGCTACGGTTGGCGGGCGCGGGGTTGTGCAAAGAGCGGGTCTAGAAGCCAGCACAAGGATCGTTTACCCAGGTTCGGGTCGTGAGGATGCGTAATACCCTAGTCCTTCTTTGGTGTATATTTGAGTGTTCTTGAGTTCTTGAACTAGCTATGATGCGTGCGTCATCCAAAAGATCCGAATCCCCCTCCAGTACGCCTCGGGCCTCCTTTTATAGTGAAAAGGAGCTACCACAGTGGCACACAGGAGGTGGAAAGGTATACAGTAATCGAGTCTATCTCCTGGCACCGTAGGACAAACACATTTAATGCGCTACCAACGTGCCCTTCTTGCTTTATCGGGGACGGCAAGGAAGCTCGTCCCAGCTGTTGCCACCTCGCCTGGCTTTGACGCGCGTCCGAACTGACGAGCCGTGTAGTGCCACGTTTGCTGGCTGCTGAGTTGGTGCGGTGGCTGAATCTTCACGAAGATCTGCATGCCACCACGGAGGTGCTTGTCGAGTCGGCCTAGAGGCTGCACGTCGCCACGCAGGTGCCTGCCCAGCTGGTGGGCTGGCAGCTATATGGGAACGGCGGTGGAGTCTTGGCAGACGTGGTCCTGGCTGCGCCCCTGTGGATGTTTTTGGCAAGAGTCTTGTCGAGGCCCCGCCAAGGGTCTTGCCGCGGCATCTTGGTCGTCCCCGGCAAGGGTTTTGCTGGGGGTCTCATGGGTATCCTTGGCAAGGATCTTGCCGAGGATCGTCGTCTTCTGGTCATCATCTAGTCTTGTGTGCTTCTAGCATCCACAAAGATTTGCATGCCACCATGGAGGTGCCTCTCGAGCCTCGGTTCCAATGGCGATGGCGTCGGAACTCACAGGCTCAAGGGTAGCTGTGATGTTGGTGTTGGGCAAGTTGCCCCGGCAAGGTTCTTGCTGGGGCTGCAGAGACCGCCCCGGAAAGGAACTTGCCGGGGGAGTCCACCTCGCCCCTCTGCTCTTCGTGTTTCTGGCTTGGCATTGTTCTGGTTGTCTTGTGGCTTTGCTTACTTCCTCTGCCCCGCTAGGTGTGGCCCCAGGCGCGGCTCCAACTGCCCGTGCACAAGTAAAGGGGTTCAAAATAGGACCCCTTCTTTTGTGCACCGACAGGAGCCCCCGGGCCTGGGCCATACATAAGTGCGATGCATTGTTGGGCTAGGCCCAAAACGGTGTGCGGGCATGCGGGGCCGAGTTTTACTGCTGTAACTCCCTCGCCCGTCGCACTTCCCCAAGACCCACGTTGAATGCGTGACGTGGGGGTCATGCGTGAGTCGGTTGCTATCCTCATGCGTCACATCATAGTGAATGGTAAAGAGGCGGCCCGTGCCTTCCCCATAAAAAGGGGAAACCGTGGGCGCGCTGCTCATTTACCCTCCGCATCTCTCCAATTTCGGAACCATCGTCCCCCCTTCTTCCTCAAGCAAAAAAGCCAAAACTCCCGCCTCCATCCCCATTGCCCTCAATCTCCCATTGCTCCAGATTCTTCACCTCTTTCCCGACCGAAATGGCACCCAAAACCAGTAAGGGCAAGGGAGTGGCCAAGGACGCCGAGGAGAAGGAGATGCCGGAGAGTGAGTCGGCGGCGCTTCGGACGCAGCTTGCGTTCTCCCCCTCAATGGTTGATGCGGTCCACCTTAGGGACTGCTTCAGGCCTCTGTGGGAGGTGAAGACAACGGGGCATCCGGCCACGCACATCATCCCTGCCGATTTTGCCGACGCCAGCCCAAATCGGTATCCCTTCTTCGTCGACTACTTCTCCTACGGGCTCTGCCCCCCTTTCTCCGACTTTTTCAATGAGTCATGCACACCTACGGCTTCCATCTTCTTGATTTTACGTCGAATGTCGTGGCGTGCATGTCCCTCTTTGACCACCTCTGAGAGGGCATCACCGGAATGCTTCCCAGCACGGTGCTCTTCCACCACTACTTCTTTCCCCGTATCTAGCCGGGGGGTGCCATCTCCGACTGCGTCACCTGGATCCCACGGCCCCAAGAGAAGGGCACATATCTGAAGGGTTCCCAGAAGGAGAGGTGGGGGGAGTGGCGGGGCCGGTGTCTATGGATCGAGGAGGAGGATCCGCTGGAGTTCTGCCAAGTTCTTCAGAGCCCGCCAGTCCGTTGTAAGGACTGGAGCGACCTCGACGCCGACAACAAGAAGCTCCCGATCGCCACTACCAGAATCCATCGCTGCACCATGGTCGGGCTCACCGTTGAGATGATTGGGGCCAATTTCATCTACCGCCGAATCGCCCCACTGCATAACAAGGGGAGGCCGGCCTGGCTCTTCAGGAACGCGGTCGATATCATGAGGCTTTGCCCTGGCTTGAAGCACAACTTCACGGTGATGGGGCACGCCCATTTTTGTCAGCGGCTTTTCTAGCTCGATGTGGGTGACGATGACAGGGCTGAGAGTGCCGGCAAGGCCGCGAAGGCTGGCAAGGCTGTGAAAGGGCCTCTGTTCGAGTTGCCGGCGAGAGTGGTCCCGCAGAGCAACAACTCTCGCCAAACCGACATCATCGCCATGATGCCGGACTTCAATGCGCACGGCCTTGACCCAAATTGGGACGAGCTGGAGGCGGAGCTGGTGTAGGAGTTCTTCGACAACCTATTGGAGAGGTACGTCTGTGATGAGCCACTACTTATCCAGGACACCACCAAGGAGAAGCTAGACTACATCGCTGCCAGGGCGGCGGAGGCGGCGCTTGCCAGGGAAGCTCGTAGCGCCGGCCATGTGGAGGACGAGGCCGAGGCAGCCGCGGAGGAGGAGGAGCTTGCCGGTTGGGCAGAGTCTGCTGGGGAGGCCAGCAGCGCTGGCACCGGGGCCCCTCTCATCGAACATGTGGTCGAGGAGTCGACCGAGGAAGAGGCAGGAGCTGATGACCCTCCAGCCACAGGGAAAAGGTGTGTCCTGGCGAGCCGGTCTGGCCCGGTAGGAGCGAGCAGCGGCAAGAGGTCCAGGGGGAGCCTGTGTGCCTGACGAGGGCCGCGACATCAAAGAAGGTAGTGATGACCGCGGTGGCGAAGAAGAAAGCGACCGGCTCTTCTTCATCCAAGTGTCGTCTGACTCCATCCCCTTCCCCTCCTCTCGCAGATGTCGACACAGAGGTCGTCTTCGATCTTGGGTCTCTCAGCCCAAGGAGGAAGAGGAAGGCAGCGGAAGAGGAGGTGGAGGATGAATAAGCATCTTGCCCTTCATCATCCCCGTTCCTTCAGACCGTGCTGGTTTTCTTAACTTGTTTTTATTCTCGCAGGGATATGGAGACACTGGCCCAGAGGCCGGCGAAGAAGGCAAAGGCCTGGATGGGTGACAAGCCCCCGGCGGGCACTTCGCGTATGCCGTTGTTGGTGGAGAGCAGCCCGGACAGCAGTCCCTGATGCAGCCCCTGCTCCAGCCCCCAGCGTAAGCTCACCACTCACTCCACTGATGAACATTGGGGTGTGAATCCTTGATGCTGACCTTGCCAGGTTCGTAGGAGAAGAATGGCGGCAGGAGGAGCTGCTGAGGGCCACCCCCAACATGCCGCTCCCCTTGACTATGCCGCCCCGTGGGGCATCCCCAGCGAGGGCATCCTCCACCAAGCCCACTCATATGGAGGAGGAGACGAACTTGGGTGCCGGGGGCTCTGCCTCGGCAACAAATGCTGGAGGCGAGGGAGCTAATTCTTCCTAGCTTGAAGCGGGTAAGTCGTTTGCTTTATGTCCTCGCTCTTTGTTTTTCTCATTGAACCTTGACCTTGGCCCCGTCTCATCATCTCTTCTTGGTATCCAGATCCTTCCTCGGTGGACCAGGAGGATACCGACACCGTTATCGGGGAGGTCACCAGGGACGCCAAGGCCGAGGCCAACAAGATCGCCGTCGAGGAGGCCGCCAAGACCACCGCTGAAGGGGCCACCAAGGAGCCTGCCGGGGTGGCCGGCAAGGCCGCTGCCAAGGAGGCTGGCAAGGGGCCTGCCGGATAGGCCGGCAAGGCCGGTGCCAAGGAGGGGGTGGTTGACGACCAACCTTCCTCCTCTGATGCCTCCAGCTCGAGCAAGTACTTGAAGGTGGGCGACGACCTTTTCATCCATCTTCCAGGAACGGCAAGCACCAGGGCGCCAACTGAAGGGGAGGCGTTTGACGATGAGGCACTCACCTCCGTCGGGCTCAAGGTCATTGACGAACCGAGCACCGGCGGCGGTGGTTCCCAAGAGGAGCAGCTGCTTCGGGCCATGAGCACCAACTTCCAGAAGCTCTAGGCGCTTCACCGTGCCCGCCTGTACAAGGAGAAATCCAAGATGGCGGCGGTGGGCAAGGCGGAGGCGGATCTCGAGGAACGCATCATCGAGACGCAAGCCTGGTTCCGCCAAGTCCACGAGGAAATGAAGGTCGCTCAGGAGCTGCTGGCTGAGCGCAAACAGGAGCTCATCCTGAAGAAGGCCAATGTCGAGAAAGACAAAGAGGCAGTGAGGGAACAGGCTGTCACGGACGAGGCCGCTCGCCATTAGCACTAGGCCAAGCTGAACTCCCAGGAGGAGGACCTTGCCTCTCGTAGGCAAGCACTCGCCGCCACGCTTCGCAGCAAGGATGAGGAGGTCGAGAAGCTCGTCGTGCTGTGAACCAAGGAACTGGAGTAGAAGCACATGGAGGTGCTCGATGCCCAAGCCATGGTCCATGCCAATCGAATGAAGGAGCTGGAGGTGGAGCGGGATGACCTGAAGAAACAGGTCTGGAGTTGGCGAAGGAGAAAGACACGCTAAACGGCGCCTTGGTGGAGGCGCATGCCGCGGTCCTCGGCAAAGCCGAGTTGCTCTCCAAGGCCAATGACTCCATCAACGACCTGAAGATGAAGCTGGAGGGTCTTGAGGGGACACTTTCAGAGGTCAGGGCCCGGGAAGAGACCCTAACCAAGGCCCTGGAGAACGAGAAGTAGCTTCGGAGGAACGACGCCACCAACCACGAGGATTACATGAAGGGCGAAAACCTCTAGATCAACCGCCTCGCCGGTGTCGCAGAGAGGCTTACCGCACAGCTGGCCGCCATGGGCATGTCAAGATTTAGGTATTCCCCTGAGGCGGGTGCGAGCCCCAATGCCAAGCTGACCCTGTTCTTCGAGGGCGTTCTGGAGGCCCTGGAGCAGCTCCGTTCTAACAGAGCGTCCTCCCTGGACAACGAGGCCCGAAGGCTTTGCCAGGGTGCCGTAACCAAGGTTCTCACCAAGGTGGCATACTGGAACCCCAACATCGCCACGCTGGAGAGCTTGCCGGAGGGTGTGGACCTCACGGCGCTCGAAGAGCGTATCGAGCCCATCATCAGCCGCGTCGACGGAGTTCGGAGGATAGAGTGCCAGCGCCGGGACTAGGCACCCCGTTTCTCATTGTGCTGCAGGTTCATGACCAAGACAATTTTTATCTTTAGTTAGAACCGCGGCAACAACTAGTGTAATATAAATCTGTAGTACTTTGAAACGATGCATGTTATTTTCCTGTATAGGCTTGCCGGCACGCGAACCCAGGCTACGACATTTCGAGGACGAATCCTCAACTACCGGCCGGGTGTGCTTGCGGCCATGTAAACCACCTTGCTGTTCTCAGCGCGGCCGCTCGAATTGTTGAGTGGACTCAAAACAGAACAAGGGCGTTGCCAATAGCGGGAAGGCCACCTTGTCGTTCTCGACGCGGCCGCTCAAACTATTGAGCGGATTCGAAACAGAACAAGGGCATTGCCAATAGCGGAAGGCCCCCATCGCGTGCAGGTTTCTCATACCAAGAACATGATCTCCGATGAAAACAACCTTATATATATAAAAGAATTACTCAAAGTTTCGCATGACTTAGCTTTTCTGTCGCCGGCGCGAGCGTTTATCGCATCTGCAAATGATGCCGCTTGTTCGGTCGTCTTCTTCCGTCGAGTGACTACCACGATGAAGCCGCTGAGCCAAGTTGACCAGATTTTCATAGCCCCGCGCCCCCTACATGGCGTGCCAAAGATGTCGGGGGAAACGACACCTATGGGATCGCTGGGACCCCTATTTGCTACGGTTGGCGGGCGCGGGGTTGTGCAAAGAGCGGGTCTAGAAGCCACCACGAGGATCGTTTACCCAGGTTCGGTCCGTGACGATGCGTAATACCCTAGTCCTGCTTTGGCATATATTTGAGTGTTCTTGAGTTCTTGTACTAGCTACGATGCGTGCGTCGTCCAAAAGATCCTAATCCCCCTCCAGTACGCCTCGGGCCTCCTTTTATAGTCAAAAGGGGCTGCCACAGTGGCACACAGGAGGTGGAAAGGCATATAGTAATCGAGTCTATCTCCTGGAACCATAGGACAAACGCATTTAATGTGCTGCCAACATCCACTTCTTGCTTTATCGGGGACGACAAGGAATCTCGTCCCAGCTATCGCCGCCTCGCCTGGCTTTGACGCGCGTCCGAACTGACGAGGCGTGTAGTGCCACGTTGGTTGGCTGCTGAGTTGGTGTGGTCGCTAAATCTTCATGAAGATCTGCATGCCACCACGCAGGTGCTTGTCGAGTCGGCCTAGAGGCTGCACATTGCCACGCAGGTGCCTGCCCAGCGGGTGGGCTGGCAGCTGCATGGGAACGACGGTGGAGTCTTGGCAAACGTGGGTCTGGCTGCGGCCCGCAGATGTTTTTGGCAAGAGTCTTGCCGGGGCCTCGGCAAGGGTCTTGGAGCGGCATCTTGGTCGTCCTTGACAAGGGTTTTGCCGGGGGTCTCGTGGGTATCCTTGGCAAGGATCTTGCCGAGGATCCTCGTCTTCTGGTCATCATCTAGTCTTGTGTGCTTATGGCCTCCAGAAAGATTTGCATGCCACCATGGAGGTGCCTGTCGAGCCTCGGCTCCAATGTTGTCAATGGCGTCGAAACTCACAGGCTCAAGGGTGGCTGCGATGATGGTGTTGGGCAAGTTGCCTCGGCAAGGTTCTTGTCGGCGCTACGGAGACCGCCCCGGCAAGGGTCTTGCCGGGGGAGTCCACCTCGCCCCTCTGCTCTTCGTGTTTCTAGCTTGGCATTGTTCTGCTTGTCTTGTGGCTTTGCTTCCTTCCTCTGCACCGCTAGGTGTGGCCGAAGGCGCGACTCCAACTGCCCGCGCACAAGTAAAGGGGTACAAAATAGGACCCCTCCTTTTGTGCACCGACAAACATACCGATAGGAATGCATATATTTGTTTGCTGTTAAGCCTGTTATAGCTAGCACATGCCTCTTCTAAAGTTTTTTTTATTGTTCGGTTGTTTGTAGTTAGCATATGTTCAATTTCAAATGCTATCTTTGGTTGTTGGTAGTATGCATTGTTTATTCCAGCTATTCACAACGTGATGTTCTATATGTGCAAGTATGAACTATGCAGTTCAATTTCATCAGTACCAGTTTCAACAATACCACTATGAATGACTACATTTGGTTGCCGCATCTTGTAGTTAACACGCCTTTCCATTTGTATTTAACCATAACCAGTGTACTTAGACCGGCACAATACTAGTTTGAATGACCATGTTTGCTTGTTGTTAAATGTTTGGCCTGTTGCAGTTAGCACACCTTTCCACTTGTTTTGCTTTACTAGCGTGCTTCAACCTGCACATTGAAGCTATCTTTTGGAGATTATTTTGTCTGCCATGTGTAATTTTGGTTGATTTTTAGCCTGTTGTGCTTAACATGCTTCGTAATGTACCTACACAGGACAATTTTTGGAACGACTGCTGTTTTCCATCGAGGTTAGTTTCATCCCATGGCTTATAGCTGCTCACTGTTTAGGATATCGGTAGCTGGTTTCATAGGCCGACGGCTAATAAGGGACTAATCGGTGAATCGGACTTTTAACTGAATATATCTGCAACCCATTTTTCCTTAGGTTAACTAGGGCCATATGTAATATATCTGAGGCTACATACAAACATGCACTGTACTTAATGTCTAAATATGTAATCCTTGGCTACATAGCAACAAGGAAGAGTGTTACATTAATGTTCTAATGATGTCTAGATATACTTAGAAGAGCAGCAACAACAACAACAACAACACAACCTTGTTTGGATACTCAACTTAGCTAGAGGTTAGAGTTAGTTTCTAGCTAATTACTAACCCTGAAGTAACTCCATGCAAAGAGTTGTTTGGATGGCAGGGTTAGATTGACAATAAATGCACTAGCAAAACTAGCTCCAATTAGCACCTCTTGGGTTGGATACTAGTTTTTTGGGTGGGTTATAGATGCAACTAGCTCAAACTAGCCCTCATGTTTAGATATACTTTAGGGCTATTTGAGCCCGAACTAGCTCAAACTAACTGTAACCCGTGGATACAGCAGCAGATAATTAGTAAGAATGCACTAAACTCCTTCCGGCCCATAATATAAGATGTTAATTCATCTAATATGTGAGTATATTAGATGTTATAAGATACTCCCTCCGTTCCTAAATATTTGTCTTTTTAGAGATTTCAAATGGACTACCACATACAGATGTATATGGACATATTATAAAAGAGTGTTGTGCTACATCATTGTGCAATTGCTGTTTAGCTTCTAATATTAACTTGGTGCTTTTAGGTACATATGTCATTGGTAAAGATCCTTGCTTCGACCCTGTCTGCATATGGGGCAATGAGATATCGATGAACCAGCATCAAGTGTGGAAGCTGATAAACATTGTTAGTAAAATGGGTCCAAAGATGGCAATTAAACTATTTGTTTACACTTTATCCAAGATAACAACGAACTACAGGATGGTAAGTAAGAACTCTGCAGCCTTCTTTTTACTGCCCATAATGAGTTCTGTTAGATGACAATGTCTGAATCTTTTCCTTTGTAGTGGTTGCCAAAGCAGTTTACTCAAGATTACCTCTCAAACTACATGATTGGTGGGCATGCAAAGGTTAAAGTATTTCTACCAGAACACGATGATTATCTAGATGTTTTCATGAAGACCGTGAAGGATGGGCGGTCGGCCATCACAAGGGGCTCGACTAGAGTCGTGCGTGCCTTCTGCATGGAGGAGGGAACAATATGGCCACTCCGCTTCACCTTGTTCAGCAACCAGAATATATTTCGCCTCTTTCTTTACCGTCTTTAATAGTACAAGTATACAACTGTGGTTCATCAATCTTTATGTGGTTCTTATGTAATTCTTGAACATATGTACCTGTGAATCGAATAATGCATTGGTTGTTTGAACTTGATGGATATGAATAAAGCTGTAGCCTACATTCAAATTCAAATCCAAATCCGGTACAATTTGGAAAAGCAGCAATTAAATTATGGTGAAATTAAGCTCTCCAGGTTGTCACGGCACACACGGTTGGTAAAACACAAACATTTGCGATATGCACCATAATCAGAGACGGTTCACAGAGAGGAACGTGTGCAAGCATGCACACAGTTGCCATTTGCAAAGCGTGTGTGATGTCAAACAATATCACAAATGGTGTGGCCAAACTAGACGTTTGTGTTAGTTGCCTTATCGTACACGATTCGCAACCATGAACTGTTTCTAATGAAGTATGCATCGTAAATGTTGCACCACAGAATAGAGTGTGCGATAGTTGTCGTGTACGACGATGTTACGATGTTTCGTAATCCTGTCCGACACTCGTACAACGATTAGCCAATCTTCTTAACGGTGAACCGTTTGTGATGGGCTGCGCATCATACATGTTCTATAATAGTGAACCGTTTGTGATGGGTTGCGCATCGTAAACATAACACGACAGAATACCGACTGCGATGGCAATGTGAGCAGAAACGAGTAGGAGTACTGTAGGGGCCCTTTCCCCGACGGTTTCTGGGTCGTGCGGGAAGGACCCCCTATCGCCCACACTCACTTGGCGATGGTTCCAAATGTCATCGTGGAAAGGAGTTTTACACCGTTTGTTTAGGACCGCGCACCAGTGTAAGCTTCTTGCAATCCGGAGGTTCCCTCAAGAAGGTGCATGGTTCCGAGAGGGAACGTGTCACCTCCGTGTGCGAAACGACATAGGTACACTGCCTTCTCCCGCCTTAATTTTTTACACAGGCAGATTAGACCAAATAAAAGTATCATGCTAAATTTTGGAATTATTCCGGGTCCGTTTGCCCTTTTTTATACATTAATTGAGTTTCTAGGCATTTAATGTGCATAATTCAAATTTGAACAGAAGCACATGCTCCAATGCACCAAACTTGGTTGAAATATCACATGTGTGTCTTTGGGTGAAGGTATAGGTCCCATGCAAGAAATGGGAATGAAATTCAAACATCTCGGCGTCGTGGCTCGGCCGGAAAGATTGAGAAACTTGGTTTTTTAATTCCTGTAAATCCAAAACACGACTGAAAATCATGAAACTTGGCATGGTGTAATGACATGCCACCAACATGCTGCGGTAATTCTTTTGGCCGAATTGGGACAAGCTTTGGGGTAAGATTCTTGCAAACTGGAGTTTCCCTCAAGAAGGCTCATGGTTCCGAGAGGGAACATGTCACCTCCGTGTGCGAAACGACATACATACACTACCTTCTCCCGCCTTAATTTTTTAAACAAGCAGATTAGACCAGATAGAAGTATCATGCTAAATTTTGGATTTATTCTGGGTTCGTTTGGCCTTTTTTATACATTAATTGAGTTTCTTGGCATTTAGTGTGCATAATTAAAATTTTAAGTACAAGCACATGCGCCAGTGCACCATAGTTGGTTGAAAAATCACATATGTGTCATTTTGTGAATTTATAGGTCCCATGCAAGAAATGGGAATGCAATTCAAACATTTGGGCATCGTGGCTCGGCCGGAAAGATTGAGAAACTTGGTTTTTTAATTCCTGTAAATCCAAAACACGCCTGAAAATCATGAAACTTGGCAATGTGTCATGACATGGCACGAATGTGCCGCGGTAATTTTTTTGGCCGAATTGGGACAAGCTTTGGGGTAAGATTCTTGCAAACCGGAGTTTCCCTCAAGAAGGCTCGTATTTCCGAGAGGGACGTGTCACCTCCGTGTGCGAAACGACATACGTACACTGCCTTCTCCCGCCTTAATTTTTTTACATAGGAAGATTAGACCAAATAGAAGTGTCATGCTAAATTTTGGAATTACTCCGGGTTCGATTGGCCTTTTTGTACATTAATTGAGTTTTGGGGCATTTAATGTGCATAATTAAAATTTTCACTACAAGCACATGCTCCAGTGCACCAAAGTTGGTTGAAAAATCAGATGTGTGCCTTTGGGTCAATTTATAGGTCCCATGCAAGAAATGGGAATGAAATTCAAACGTCTGGGCGTCGTGCCTCAGCCGGAATGATTGAGAAACTTGGTTTTTCAATTCCTGTAATCCAAAACACGCCTGAAAATCATGGAACTTGGCATGGTGTCATGACATGGCACCAACATGCTGCGGTAATTTTTTTGGCCAAATAGGGACAAGCTTTGGTGTAAGCTTCTTGCAAACTGGAGCTTCCCTCAAGAAGGCTCGCCGTTCTGAGAGGGAACGTGTCACCTCCATGTGCAAAACCACATCCGTACACTACCTTCTCCCGCCTTAATTTTTTCAGACACATAGATTAGACCAAATAGAAGTATCGTGCTAAATTTTGGAATTATTCCGGGTTCGTTTGGCCTTTTTTTTATAGATTAATTGAGTTTCTAGGCATTTAATGTGCATAATTCAAATTTGAAGTACAAGCACTGCTCCTGTGCACCAAAGTAGGTTGAAAAATCACATGTGTGTCTTTGGATTAATTTATAGGTCCCATGCAAGAAATGAGAATGGAATTCAAACATCTGGGCGTTGTGGCTCAGCCGGAAATAATGAGAAACTTGGTGTTTTAATTCCTGTAAATCCAAAACATGCCTGAAAATCATGAAACTTGGCATGGTGTCATGACATGGCACCAACATGCTGCGGTAATTTTTTTGGCCGAATTGGGACAAGCTTTGGTGTAAGCTTCTTGCAAACCGGAGCTTCCCTCAAGAAGGCTCGTGGTTCTGAGAGGTAATGTGTCACCTCCGTGTGCGAAACGACATACGTACACTGCCTTCTCCCGCCTTTATTTTTTTACATAGGCAGATTAGACCAAATAGAAGTATCATGCTAAATTTTGGAAATATTCCAAGTTCGTTTGGCCTCTTTTATACATTAATTGTGTTTCTGCGCATTTAATGTGCATAATTCAAATTTGAACTACAAGCACATGCTCCAGTGCACCAAAGTTGGTCGAAAATCACATGTGTGTCTTTGGGTGAATTTATAGGTTCCATACAAGAAATGGGAATGAAATTCAAACATCTGGGTGTCGTGGCTCGGCCGGAAAGATTGAGAAACATGGTTTTTTAATTCCCGTAAATCCAAAACACGCCTGAAAATCATGAAACCTGGCATGCTGTCATGACATGGCCCCAACATGCTGAGATAATATCTTTGGCCGAATTGGGATACGCTTTGGGGTAAGATTCTTGCAAACCGGAGCTTCCCTCAAGAAGGCTTGTAGTTCCGAGAGGGACGTGTCACCTCCGTGTGCGAAACGACATACGTACACTACCTTCTCTCGCCTTTATTTTTTTACATAGGCAGATTAGACCAAATAGAAGTATCATGCTAAATTTTGGAATTATTCCGGATTCGTTTGGCCTTTTTATACATTAATTAAGTTTCTGGGCATTTAATGTGCATAATTCAAATTTGAACTACAAGCACATGCTCCAGTGCACCAAAGTTGGTTGAAAAATCACATGTGTGTCTTTGGGTGAATTTATAGGTCCCATGCTAGAAATGGGAATGAAATTCAAACATCTGGGCACCGTGGCTCGACCGAAAAGATTGAGAAACTTGTTCTTTTTATTTCCTTTAAATCCAAAACACGCCTGAAAATCTTGAAACTTGGCATGGTGCCATGACATGCCACCAACATGCTGCGGTAATATTTTTGGCCGAATTGGGACAAGCTTTGGTGTAAGCTTCTTGCAAACCAGAGGTTCCCTCAAGAAGGCTCGTGGTTCCGAGAGGGAACGTGTCACCTCCATGTGCGAAACGACATACGTACACTGCCATCTCCCGCCTTAATTTTTTACACAGGCAGACTAGACCAAATAAAAGTATTGTGCTAAAATTTTGAATTATTCCGGGTTCGTTTGGCCTTTTTTATACGTTAGTTTAGTTTCTGGGTATTTAATGTGAATAATTCAAATTTAAACTATAGGCACATTCTCCATTCGGCTGAATTCGTAGGTCTCATGCAAGAAACGGGAATGAAATTCAAACATCCGGGCGTCGTGGCTCAGCCATAAAGATTGAGAAACTTGGTTTTTTTAATTCCTGTAAATCCATAACACGCCTGAGAATCTTGAAACTTGGCATGGTGTCATGACATGGCACCAACATGCTGCGGTAATTTTTTTTTGGGCTAAATTGGGACAAGCTTTGGTGTAAGCTTCTTGCAAACCGGAGCTTCCCTCAAGAAGCCTTGTTGTTCCGAAAGGGAACGCGTCACCTCCGTGTGCGAAACGACATACGTACACTGCCTTCTCACACCTTAATTTTTTTACACATGCAGACTAGGCCAAATAAAAGTATCGTGCTAAATTTTGGAATTATTCTGGGTTCGTTTGGCCTTTTTTATATATTAATTGAGTTTTTGGGCATTTAACGTGCATAATTCAAATTTGAACTACAAGCACAAGCTCCAGTGCAACAAAGTTGGTTGAAAAATCACATGTGTGTCCTTGGGTGAATTTCTAGGTCCCATGCAAGATATGTGAATGAAATTCGAACATCTGGGCGTCGTGGCTCGGCCGGAAAGATTGAGAAACTTGGTTTTTTTAATACCTATATATCCAAAACACGCCTGAAAATAATGAAACTTTGTAGGGTGTCAAGACATGGCACCAACATGTTGCGGTAAGTATTTTGGCCGAATTGGGACAAGGTTTGGTGTAAGCTTCCTACAAACCGGAGCTTCCCTCAAGAAGGCTCGTGGTTCCGAGAGGGAATGTGTCACCTTCGTGTGCGAAACGACATACGTACACTGCCTTCTCCCACCAATTTTTTTACATAGGCAGATTAGACCAAATAGAAGCATCGTGCTAAATTTTGGAATTATTCCAGGTTCGTTTGGCCTTTTTTATACATTAATTGAGTTTCTGCACATTTAATGTGCATAATTCAAATTTGAACTACAAGCACATGCTCCAGTGCACTGAAGTTTCTTAATTCCTATAAATCCTAAACAGGCTGGATCGGTGTGCGGAATTGTCCTAGGCAATTATTAACAAGACCGGTAATCACTATTCTAGTTTCATATGACGGAGAGGCATAAGCTAACATACTTTCTCTACTTGGATCATATGCACTTATGATTGGAACTCTAGCAAGCATCCGCAACTACTAAAGATCATTAAGGTAAAACCCAACCATAGTATTAAAGCATCAAGTCCTCTTTATTCCCATACGCAACAACCCCCTTACTCGGGTTTGTGTTTCAGTCATTCACCAACCCACTATAAGCGAATCATGAACGTATTGCAAGACCCTACAACGGGAATCCCTCACGCTTGCATGACACGGAGGGCACCATAGGATAGCACCAAAGTAAAACATACAACTCATACCAATCTAGATCATCAATCAACCCAAAGACAAGGGATATCTACTCAGAATATCATAGAATGGCAACACATCATTATATCATAATATGTGACATAAAGCACCATGTTCAAGTAGGGATTACAGTGGGGTGCAGGAGAGTGAACCGCGTAAAAGAGATGAGGATGGTGATGATGATGGTGATGTTGATGAAGACGATCACTGTGGCGATGATTCCCCTGCCGATGGCACTCCGATGCCACCGAGAGAGAGGAGGACAGGTTCCCCCCTTGTTATTCCTCCTCCATGGCCTCCCCCCTAGATGGGGAGAGGTTCTCCCTCTGGTCCTTGGCCTTCATGATGATGATGGCCCCTCCGGAATCCTCCTCCATGCCCTCCGGTGATGATGGCCCTCTTCGGTAGGGTGCCAGAGAGGGCCTAGATTGGTTTTCGGTGGCTACAGAGGCTTTTGGCGGTGGAACTCCCGATCTAGGTTAACTTTCCAAGGTTTCTGTATTTATTGGAATTTTTGGCGTCGGTCTCATGTCAAGGAGGTGCCCGAGGCATCCACGAGGCAGGCCCACGCGCCTGGGGGGTGGGAGCGCCCCCCACCCTCATGGACGCCTCGGGACTCTCCTGGCCCAACTCCTTTACTTCGGGGTCTCTTTTGGTCTATAAAAATCATCAAAATTTGGCACGTCAATTGGAATCCATTTGATATTCCTTTCTGTAAAACTCAAAAACAAGGAAAAAACAGAAACTGGCACTAGGCACTAGCTTAATAGGTTAGTCCCAAAAATCATATAAAATAGCATATAAATGCATATAAAACATCCATGGTTGATAATATAATAGCATGAATACTTCATAAATTATAGATACGTTGGAGACGTATTAGCATCCCCAAGCTTAATTCATGCTCGTCCTCGAGTAGGTAAATGATAAAAGAAATAATTTATGAAGTGTGAATGCTAGCAAGTGCATAAGTTACATCAATGATAGTTTCAATCACTTTTATAGCACCATTATATATCATAACAGTAGCTCATCTTCATAAAACTTTTCATGATCAATTAACAAGCTATTCACATGTTAAAGTATAGATCATAAACTTTCTTGAAACTAACAAACTATATTCTCAGTCATCAAACAATTGCAATTCATCTTATTTTCAGGAAGGGTCTATGTTAGAGCTTTGATTTAGCAAACTCCACATACTCAACTATCATTTAGTCTTTCACAATTGCTAAACTCACGTGATATTTATGGGTTCAAAGTTTTAATCTAACACAGAGAAAGATAGGGGCTTATAGATTTGCCTCCCAACCTTTTACCTCAAGGGTAATGTCAACAATAATAGTTCATGAAACTTACATCCAATTGGATATATCACTACTAGGGAAAACCCTAGCAGTAGCGCTGGTTTTGTGCCCACTAGTAGCGCGGGTAGGCGCGCTACCAATAAGGCGCTACAGCTATTGCTTAGCAGTAACGCATGCCCGCACGCGCTACTGCTAGGGGAAGTAGCTGCAGCGTTTGTTAAATCCCACGCTACTGCTAATGAAACTACTGGCAGCGTGTTTTCTGTCCATCACTACTAGTATTGTTTTTTTATTATTATTTTATTTTTAGTGTATTTATGCGCCGTCGTACAAATATTGGTACAATACCAGTTATGAGGTTTACATCATTATGTCCATAACAGTGTGTCAAATGAAGGTGGATTAGTTTCAAGTGGAGGCAATATGTGATGCATGTCAAAAGTATACTACAAATCCAAACTTGATCTAGTTTGGACTAGTAGTACTTTCGATGTGCACCACATGTTGCCTCCACTTGAATCTAATCCACCAACACAAGCTATTTAATCATCATCATAGTCATTACCACCAACATTAGCTATTTAATCATCACAGTCATAGTGTAGCACACATCATCATCTTCAAACTGTCATTCTAGCTAGCTAATCACCACCAACACTAGCTAATAATAATCATCATAGTCATTACCACCAACACTAGCTATTTTATCATCATAGTAATAGTGTAGCACATCATCATCCTCAAACTCATTTCTAGCTAGCTAATCACTCCTGCTGCTCTCTCTTAGGTAAAATAACATAAAACATGTGTAGCTCTCCTCCTTGATCAAGTTGGAGCATGAAGATGAACCTGTCTCCTAATTGTGGGTATCACATCTGTTTGCTGCCCCCTAGTACTTCTCTGCGCTCCCCCATCACATATTTGGTCCAGTCTTGCACTATTAAGCATTCATCGCTGATCTTGAATGCACTAAAGTAACATGTAGGATATCTTGGCCGTAGGCTAATAATACTCATGGTACCTTTAGTCTCGATCCCATAAGGCACAACATTCATCGGGAGTCCCTGTTGAAGAACATCGTATGGTAACATACTTAGCAATGAAGTTTAGCTTCACAAATAATGTATGGAAAAGATGCACTGAGGACAAATAGTAAAAATCTTACCATCCTTCCTAAATAGATGTGACCGTAGTTCATTACGAACACTATTGGTCGCACGTTTTCAGTACTAACATTTCTAAGTGCAGGAAGAAAATTTGTCTTGACAGTATCAAGATCCTCAAGCCATGAAACATAATGACTTAGCTCCTCGTAGTTTAGTTCAGCCCCGGGATAGTAGTAGGTCATGTCTACCAAGCGCTGGACATGTTTGCTTGCATCGAAATAAGCTGACAATACAAATTAGTTGCCAACTATTTTTGAATAAAGAATATCAAAGACATAAATATGGTTGAGAAACTTACATAATGGTGTAACTGGAGGCGTCTACACATCGACCCAGATGTCGGTATTATCTTCAATATCATCTTTCGGACGAATATCAAAGGTGATAACCATATCAGGCTCAAATGCATAAGTCTTGCATAGTGCTCGCCATGTTTTGCATCCAAAATAGGTGTAGTCGTCTGAATTGTATAATTTTGCATGGAAAATATAACCATGCTCGGTCTTCAAGTAAACTTTCTTTAACTCCATAGTATGACTGAAACCTATCTTATCCAATACAAAAACTCTTGCATGGCAGGGGATATGCTAGTTGAATAGTAAAACAAATATAAGTTGAAGCAAATGAAGCAGATGTCATGCTTAATTACGAAAAAAGACTTGTCGTTGTGACTTACTGTATCCACTTTGAAGTTCTCGTCCAGCTTGATGCTGAAGCACCTATCATCATCTAGGAAGATTCCGTCGCACAGGCCGCGCTCGTCTTCACAGTATTTGCAAATACCGAAATCCTTTTTGTCATCAGACATTTCCTATGTTTCATAGTTAAAACATTAATTGAAAATCGATCAAAGACAACTACCAGGATACTCAACACACAAATCCGGGGCACTCGATATTTCCTACATATTCTGGTAAAAGTCATGCCAATATTGACGGAAAAATCCGGCATGACCTTTGCTAAAATAGGACATATCGAGCGCCTGAAATTTGCCGGAACGGAAATGAATCAACACTCCGGCAAAACATAGGCCACTCGGAGGTGTAACCTGCAAACATGACCGGCCACTTGGATATTGAGCAACACAAGATATACATTTCAAAATATCTTATAGGACTGCTAAGTAGCATGCATTCAATAAGCAAAAGTAAATCATCTCATGCGTCCGTACATCGTCGAATATTATCACTAATACATCCCGAATAGTGTCATACATATAACATCACTAGTACAACTAAAACCCTAGCACACGATGGGTATTGACGCGGGTGGTGGACACCCATAGAGAAGGAACCATCACGGAATCATAGCTCCAGTGAGATCCCTGGAGAACCTGCCAGGTATTAGAGAACCTGTGCTCCAACGCAAACAAGTAGCGATGGACGTGCGCGTCCTCCTCACTGACACGGTGACGCACCACCTCCGCGGAGTCCTCGAGCCTCTGGACCGTCACTGGCCCACGTGACCGCCACCAAAGAAGGTTCGGGTCAACGACAGGCTGGCTCCTCACCAACCTGCGCCCCCCGGTAGGTAGCGCCTCCCAGTACCACCCCGGCGGAGCCCAGTCCCGGACATGGCCCATCTGGTTAAGCAGGTGTCATCCTCCGCTGACTCGACGATGAGGATGCGAGATAGGCATCGTCTACGTCGATGCGAGAAAAATTGCTTTAACTAAAAAAATAGCAACAAGTTCTTACTAACGAGTTCTATTAATTCAATTAGTTCTTACTAAAAATAAACTTACTATAAATAATACTCATGGTACCTAATACCTAATTAGTACCTAGGAACTACTGCCCTAATTACCATATAAGTAATTAACTAACTAGCACTAAAAAAATCCTAGGGTTCATACTAACTAGCACTAAATAGCTAGGGTTCATACTAAGCAGAAAAGCGGGATCGGAAGGGGAGAGTGCTTACAGAGGGCGGGGAGAGAGATGGGGTCGGGGGAGATGGCGGCGAAGCGGGGTCGGGGGAGACGGCGGCGAGGCGGGGTCAGGGGAGACGGCGGCGAGGCGGGGTCGGGGGAGACGGCGGCGAGGCAGGGTCAGGGGAGACGGCGGCGAGGCGGAGGCGACGAGGAATAGTAGAGGAGAATTGGGGGAGGAAGCAGAGGAGAGGGAATCAGGCTGCGCAGGGGGGTTAGGTGAAAATAGCTTTAACAGTAGCATGGGGAGGCAAAACACGCTGCTGCTAAAATCCGTAGTAGTAGCGCTGTTCGTAGAAGGGCGCTACTACTATACCTAGCACGTCGAGAACGGTGTGGCAATTATAGTAGTAGCGCGTTTTGTCCCTGCCGCGCTACTGCTAAGCGGGTAACAGTAGCGCCGTTCTAGCAGACGCGCTACTGCTAAGTAGCAGTAGCACCTCTTTTTAACAATCGGTACTGGTAACATTCTGTGTATAAGGTTTTCCCTAGTAGTGTATATATACCAGGATCTTTCCAACACAATGTGCTTGGTAAAGGATAAAATGTAAAAAGGAAAGGCGTGACTCTTGCATAAGGGTAGAACATAAAAGTAAAATATAGGCCCTTCGCAGAGGGAAGCAGAGGTTGTCATGCGCTTTTATGGTTGGACGCACAAAATCTTAATGCAAAAGAACGTCACTTTATATTGCCACTTGTGATATGGACCTTTATTATTCAGTCCGTCGCTTTTATTTCTTCCACATCACAAGTTCATATAAAGCTTATTTTCTCCACAAAAATAGATCATAAATATTTAGAGGGCAAATTTTTTATTGCATGCACCGATGACAACTTACTTGAAGGATCTTACTCAATCCATAGGTAGGTATGGTGGACTCTCATGGCAAAACTGGTTTAAGGAATGTTTGGAAGCACAAGTAGTATCTCTACTTGGTGCAAAGAATTTGGCTAGCATGAGGGGGAAAAGAAAGCTCAAGATGTTGGATGATCCAAGACAATATACTTTATTTCGGATATAGGAAAACATAACCCATTATGTTGTCTTCCTTGTCCGACATCAACCTTTTAGCATGTCATATTTTAATGAGTGCTCACAATTACAAAAGATGTCCAAGATAGTATATTTATATGTGAAATCTCTCTTCCTTCAATATTCCTTCATGAATTGTTCAAGTGACCAATTCTATGTTTGCTAACTTTCAATAAGTTTACTACCTATAATTATTCTATGTGAAGTCATTACTCCCCATGGTATAGGCATATGAAACATATATAAATTCAGATTTATGATATTCAATTATTCAACCATTTACTCATAGGATATACGTGAAGCACGTGAGTAAATGACAAAGTACTCCAAAAGATAATAGTGAAGGACACTGAGTAGTCAAATAATTAACTAGCCATGGGAGGATTCTTTTCAATTTAATATTTCAGATCGAATGATTTTATTCAAATAGCAAGTAAAATTGAACGCAAAACACATATCATGTGACGAATAAAAATACAGCTCCGAGTAAGGTAGACCGATAGTTTTGAAGACGAAAGAGGGGATGCCTTCCGGGGCATCCCCAAGCTTAGGCACTTGAGTCTTCCTTGAATATTACCTTGGGGTGCCTCGGGCATCCCCAAGCTTAGGGTCTTTCCACTCCGTATTCTCCTCATATTGATATCTCACCCAATGCTTGAAAACTTCAATCACACAAAACTTAACAGAACTTTGTGAGATAGGTTAGTATGATAAGGAGTAAACCATTCACTTTGGTACTGTCAAAAACAATGTTCATAATTGTTCTCACACAATGCCTACTGTACCATATCGTTTCTACAATTTATATTGAGAAATATAAGTCATAGAAACTTGAAAACAAGCAAAGTATGCAACGAAAACAGAATTTGTCATAAACAGAACAGTCTGTAATGATCTGAACACTAACCATACTTCTGCTACTCAAACAATTATGAAATAAATTGGTGGACGTGAGGAATTTTTCTATTAATCTTCTGCAAAAAGAATCAGCACCAAAGCTGTGACGCCCCCGATTTAATCGTACACTAATCATACACGCAAATGTGTATGATCAAGATCAGGGACTCACGGGAAGATATCACAACACAACTCTACAAATAAAGTAAGTCATACAAGCATCATATTACAAGCCGGGGGCCTCGACGGCTCGAATACAAGAGCTCGATCATAGCCGAGTCAGCGGAAGCAACAATATCTGAGTACAGACATAAGTTAAACAAGTTTGCCTTAAGAAGGCTAGCACAAACTGGGATATAGATCGAAAGAGGCGCAGGCCTCCTGCCTGGGATCCTCCTAAACTACTCCTGGTCACCATCATCGGGCAGCACGTAGTAGTAGGCACCTCCGGTGTAGTAGGAGTCATTGTCGAAGGTGGCGTCTGGCTCCTGGGCTCCAACATCTGGTTGCGACAACCAGGTAGAAGGGATAGGGGAAAAGAGGGAGAAAGCAACCGTGAGTACTCATCCAAAGTACTCGCAAGCAAGGAGCTATACTACATATGTATGCATTGGTATCAAATGGAATAAGGGTATCATATGTGGACTGAACTGCAGAAAGCCGGAATAAGAGGGGGATAGCTAGTCCTTTCGAAGACTAAGCTTCTGGTAACCTCCATCTTGCAGCAGAAGAAGAGAGTAGATGGTAAGTTCACCAAGTAGCATCGCATAGCATAATCCTAACCGACGATCCTCCCCTCTTCGCCCTGTGAGAGAGCGATCACCGGTTGTAACTGGCACTTGGAAGGGTGTGTTTTATTAAGTATCCAGTTCTAGTTGTCATAAGGTCAAGGTACAACTCCAAGTCGTCCTGTTACCGAAGGTCACGGCTATTCGAACAGATTAACTTCCCTGCAGGGGTGCACCACATAACCCAACACGCTCGATCCCATTTGGCCGGACACACTTTTCTGGGTCATGCCCGGCCTCGGAAGATCAAAACGTCGTAGCCCTACCTAGACACAACAGAGAGGTCAGCACGCCGGTCTAAATCCTATGGCGCAGGGGTCTGGGCCCATCGCCCTTTGCACACCTGCACATTGCGAACGCGGCCGGAAGCAGAACTAGCCCCCTTAATACAAGAGCAGGCTTACGGTCCAATCCGGCACGCGCCACTCAGTCGCTGACGTCACGAAGGCTTCGGCTGATACCACAACGTCGAGTGCCCATAACTGTCCCCGCGTAGATGGTTAGTGCGTATAGGCCAGTAGCCAGACTCAGATAAAATACCAAGATCTCGTTAAACGTGTTATTTTGAAATAACCGCGAACGTCGACCAGGGCCAGGCCCACCTCTCTCCTAGGTGGTCTCAACCTGGCCTGTCACTCTGCCACAAAGATCCACCCAGAGGGCCGTCGGGACAAAGGTCCTTTCAGCCCCCATTCCGTGAATCACTCGCGGGTACTCCTCGAGCCAACCCGACTTTAGTCATCACATGTATCATGTATAAAGTATAGGTATATACCCGTGATCAACTCCCGAGTGATCACGACCCGATAGTATAGCATGGCAGACGGACAAGAATGTATGGCCACTGATGATAAACTAGCATCCTATACTAAGCATTTAGGATTGCAGGTAAGGTATCAACAGTTGTAGCAACAATGACAGGCTATGCATCCGGATAGGATTAACGGAAAGTAATATGATGCTACACTACTCTAATGCAAGCAGTATAGAAAGTAGAGTAGGCGATATCTGGTGATCAAGGGGGGGGCTTGCCTGGTTGCTCTAGCAAGAGAGAGGGGTCGTCAACACCGTAGTCGTACTGGGTAGCAGCGGCGTCGGTCTCGGTGTCTAGCGAGAGAAGAGGGGGAAGAAACAATAAATATAATGCAAACAAATGCATGACGATGCATGACATGACAAAGCGTGATGCTAGGTGTGCCCTAACGCGGTACGAGGTGGTACCGGTGAAGGGGAAAACATCCAGGGAAGTATTCCCGGTGTTTCGCGTTTTTGGACAGATGAATCGGAGGGGGAAAGTTGCGTGTTCGCTATGCTAGGGATCCGTGGCGGACGAACGGACTGTGTATTCGGATTCATCTCGTCGTTCTGAGAAACTTTCATGTACAAAGTTTTTCCATCCGAGTTACGGATTATTTAATATTAATTTTCAAAGTTTTAATTCATTTTTAGAATTAACAGAATTAAGTTAATTAGGAAATGCCATTATGATGTCAGCATGACATCAGGGGGATGTCAGCAGTCAACAGTTAGTTGACTTGGTCAAACTGAAGCATGGGTCCCGGTTGTCATTTTCTAAGACTAACTAATCAGGTTTTGTTAGTCTAACTAAATTGATTAGGTTTATTAAATACAATTAATTAGGTTAACTAATTTAATTAATTAATTAATTATTCATTAATTCTTTTTTATATTTTTTATCTTCTTTTTTTCTAAAACGTTCCAGGGGCGGGCCCCATGTGTCATAGGCACAGGGGCCATAGTGGATTCAAGCAGTGGTTAACGGGGCGGGCGCTGGTTGCGGGCGCTCGTGCCCGAGGGAGCGCAGCGGTGCAAGGCCAACGGGGCGCGGTGGCAGAACGAGGCCGCGGCGCAGCAGTGGCTGAGGCGGGACGGCACGGCAGTAGCGGCCAAAGGGAGCGGCGGGCACCCGCGGCAAGCTGCGTTGGGCGGCGCAGGGCCGACGAGCTAGGCGATTAGCGGGGGTGCGCAGGTGCGGGACGGCGAGGTCCGGCTGGCAAGCAGGGCAGCGGGGCAAGCGATGGGCGCATCGAGCGCCACAGGGGCGAGCAGCAAAGCGCACGGGAGACAGAGGGCGCACGCGGAGTCCGAGCGTGGCGGAGGTCGATCTGCAGCAGCACGCAAGGGGGGAGAGAGGAGAGGAGCAGAGCTCACATTGGAGCATGTAGGGGAGCCAGAGGGACCCCTTTCGGCGAGGTCCGG
The DNA here is from genome assembly GCF_003073215.2 of Triticum urartu. Taxonomy (NCBI): domain Eukaryota; kingdom Viridiplantae; phylum Streptophyta; class Magnoliopsida; order Poales; family Poaceae; genus Triticum; species Triticum urartu. Next base: position 281,460,601 of record NC_053023.1, read on the forward strand.
CGGCCGTACGGGACGGTCATGCTCGAGGGCGATGCAGAGGTGCAGGTTGAGGGAGGCCTTCACGCGGAGGAAGAGTCGCAAGGGCGGAGCTGATGAGGGGAGGCGCTGGAGGCAGGGAGCCGTGAGGAGGAGGCGAGGGGTGGCGGTGCTCGGCGCCACTGGGTGGCGCCCTCTGAGAAGCGGCGGCTTGGGTGTCGGGCGCCCGCTCCACTGAGCGAGTGTGCGTGCGTGTGGCGGCGCGGGTGAGGGGACGAGGGGAACGATGGGGGATCGAGAGAGAGAGAGAGAGAGAGAGAGTGGATCGGGTTAGGGTTAGGTGGGTGAGGCCATATAGGCTATGGGGTGGTCGGCTGGGTAGTTTGGCTGGGCCGCTTGGCCATCTGGGCCAAGGCCCAGCGGGGAGGGGGCCTTCTTTTCATTTGATTTTTTTTGTTTTGTTTATTTACCTTTTGTCTTATTTTAATTTAGTTTTATAAAACTTAAACCTAGTCCCTAAGTTAACGATTTAGTTTACTCTACTGCTACAAAGTGTTTGGTACACATTCAAAATAGTTTACATCTTTACAATTCTTAAAAGGGCATTTAATTTAATTGTTTCACCGATGTTTTATTTATTTTAGAGCATCTTAGCATTTTCCTAAACATGTGTTTTCTTCACTATAATTACCTATGTAATATTTGGCAGCATCCGAACATTTTTGTTTTAATGTTTCAAAAACCTTGTTGTTTGCCATATTTTGAATTTGAATTAGAATCGGTTTTGTACTAACGCTAGATTAGCAACAGTAATTGAGGTGATGTGGCATCATTAGCAGAGGTTCACTGTAGCTTAATTACCCAGGTGTCACAATTCTCCTCCACTACAAGAAATCTCGTCCCGAGATTTAAGAGGGGAGTAAGGGAAATATGTGGCCATGAAATTCTATCGAGTCTTCTCGGTCTTAGTTGCTCTTCTCGGAGAGGTCGATCCATTACATCGATGCCTTCATTCCTCTGCTTCAGGTCATCATGAGGGAGTCATCATCCTTTTCTTCGGGAACTCCAACATACTTACGAATAAGTAAGGGGCAGCTCGGCTATGACAGCATGCTTACGAGGGAAACAATCTGGGGTTAACCATGAATGAACATAAGATTATCTCTCGAGTTGAACATATAAAATACATCGAGAGTACGATACGAAGGTACAATGAAAGGGTCCAAGTGGATAGATAGCTGCTCAAAGTCTGAACCAGAGTGAGAAAGGGGTTCAGGGCGGCGAGAGTAAGCATTGCGTCTGATACTAGAATAGAGCAGTAGGAAGGTGGCTCGCGAATTACCTACGAAGCCAAGCATAAGGGATAACTTTGAAGCAGGGATATACAGGAGAGTCAGGTTTCGATCCTCTGGAACTATGGGTTATGGGCGCACCATGTGGGTTAAAAGTAGGAAGGGCGGTGACGTCTTGCACGATCATGTAAGCAAGGCATGTCAGAGGATAGCATGTTAGTTATGTCGGCAACAACTTCGGTACCAAGGGCAAGGGACGAAGAGAACCATTTTACCGCTCGTTGAACGAGGCGGACCAATAGGCAAAGTTCTCGTCCATCAGTGGTTACCGGGATGCTACCAACAATGGTAACAGGGTCTTACTGACAGAGTTGTACAACAAGGTGCTTACTAAGCAGGGAATTATCACTGCTCAGTTAAGTCAGCTTACAAGAAAGCTTAACAAGACAATGGAAAGGAAAATGCGATTATCAGGTTTAAACAGAAGAATGGAAAGGAAAATGCGTTTTAAACACATAATTCAGGGATATATCCTTCCCAAGGACAAGCAGAGCATGATATCTGTGGCAGGATATCATGTAGAAAACCCCTTAGGTAAGGGGAGAGAAATTTCATGACATTACCCATACAACGGTGTTTGGATAATTGAGCAAGAAACATTTAGCATTGGCTTCAAATGTTCTTGTTGATAATTGGAGTAAAATATATATGCTTCGAGATAGCATTGACATGGACTTCAGGCAAAGGTCAGACTTTGGAAACACAAAGGATCCATCAGGAATAACTTGTAGAATAAGTCTTACAATTTCCTCATGGAAGAATGGATAACCTTGCTGAAAAGGAATCTATAACCAATAGGGCCTCCGGCCGGGTGTACTAAGCACGGCATCCTGGATATAAAAGATGGTAATACCCCAAGGTAAAGAAGAACAAATGTTGGATAGCAAGGAACTCACGGTATATCACAAAACAGGAACAAGTCTTATGTTGGAGGGAATGCAATAATGTTGTCGATGATAACCCAAATCATCGAGGGCAAAGGAAGCTATTTCTCACAAAGAATCTGATAGATATCTTGGAAGAGATCAGATGTTGCTGATGACCATGACACATTTGTCGAGAGATTTTATGAAGATGTAATCAGTCGGCGATGACATCAAGTCAACGGAATGATGAAGCGAGAAGCTATTGAGACCATAGGTACGACACAAACTTGAAATCAAGCTTGTCATTCAAGGACAATTGTTATGACAAGGAAGATTGACTTAAGATTAGCTCACCTCGAAATTTTTGCTCTAGAAAGAAGGACCAGATAGCAAAGTTAAAACTGGCATGACAAGGATATAGCCAAGCAGGCTAGGAATGACGTTATCGAGTTCAAACTCGTAAGTCACGAAGGTTACCAAGATTTGCTTAATCGCGGTGCAGACTTTAGTCAGTTATCGGTGCCTTTGAGTGTTTAATAACTAAGAGCCCGTGAAAAATTGGAATCAGTGAGAATGTAGCACTTGATGAAGAACTCATAAGAAGTAGGCAGTTCCATGATAATCTCGAGATACCAGGGGGTAATACTCGATGACAGATCATATTAGAGGTTGGACTAGGGTAATGCTCTGCAGAAGACAAGTGCTCAAATTTGCACGAGAAATGGAATCAAGGAGAAACATGGTCGGAACCATGTCCACAGATACAAGATGAACTTATAACAAGGGGATAATTAATCTTAAAAGAAGCTTCCATGATAAGGTATACATCGTTTCCATGGGCATGAACACAGGGTTCAAGGTCGACTCCCACTTCTCCAATGCATAACCTTTCATTCACTTCTCATTTTCGAAGAAGTTGCAGTGTTGAAATTTTATCTGGCGAAGCACCAGAAGAGTATGACTCGTGAAAACTTTTGGGTTCACACGATTTTAGAGAAGGTATAGGTTCAACCCATCGGGGCATCTTAGAAACATATACCACGAACTTCAGTAGCACATAACCCAAGCTCAAAAGTAGATCATGGTTGACAAAGTAGAGGATACGATTTACCAAAGGCATTATATATCCGAGGAGAGGCTCACAAGGTTATTGAATAAGAAGGACACTATCGAATAATAATCCAATAAAGGATCTGATGGTCCATAGCGGAGCTGATGTGAGCATCGGCACACAATCAGTTGAAGATAGGATGCAAGGGAGTCAGATTATAGAACACCTGAATGATTCGATGCTTAGATATCAAAGGAATTATGATTTACAAATAGAAGGATCAGAACTACACGCTCTGATCAAGGGTGGATAAGTTCAATAGACCTAAGGGTACAATTGACGGCAAACAGATTGGTCGAGAACAAGCTCATGTTCAAAAATGACGTCTGAGCCAGAAAGATAATTTGAAAGGATCAACTGATGATTGCGTGCATTCGCACACATGCTGAATCAATATGGTCAGAATGTTCATCACAAGGATCTTAATGAATATTGCTTGACATATGGAATTAACCATTATGCAAGTAGGTAAAGAAGATCAAGAGCAATAGGCTACTGAGGATTTCGGAAGATCGAATGGCATTTCAAAGAATTTTGCGAAACACCTGAACAACTGGGGTTGAACGAATCCCCGGTAAATGCGAGGAATTATTCATACATGTATTCATGAGGAAAAGGCACCGCAAGACAGTAGACACAAAGGATCCTCGGAATATCCGGAGTATTTCAGGGTATCTTGTAATAACAACAACAATTGGAAATGAAGTTATGGACGACAAGTGTATGTAGCTTTCCATAGGGATTTCTCGGTGGTATGGAAGTGCAACGGCGAAGGGCACAAGGGTCTCGGGGAAACATCAGAGAGTATCTTCAAAATATTCTGGTGCAGCCAGCGATCATCTGGACTGAAGGGGCTCTTTGGGAGAAAGTATTTACGAGAACCTAATGTTAGAGTTTGCAAAATCATTTAACCCGAATAGAAGAGAGATCAGTATCCCGGAGTAAGGATCGAGGAGTAAAAGATCCTAATACCACCCAGATGGCGACGTGGGCCCGTAAGGCACACAACCATGTTAGTAAAAAGTTTTTTTAATGTCTAGACTCGACTTCGGCCAAGGAGCGTGGAAGGGGGATTCCTACAGGCAGTCGGCTCTGATACCAACTTGTGACACCCCCGATTTAATCATACACTAATCATACACGCAAACATGTACGATCAAGATCAGGGACTCACGAGAAGATATCACAACACAACTCTACAAATAAAATAAGTCATACAAGCATCATATTACAAGCCAGGGGCCTCGAGGGCTCGAATACAAGAGCTCGATCATAGACGAGTCAGCGGAAGCAACAATATCTGAGTACAGACATAAGTTAAACAAGTTTTCCTTAAGAAGGCTAGCACAAACTGGGATACAGATCGAAAGAGGCACAGGCCTCCTGCCTGGGATCCTCCTAAACTACTCCTGGTCACCGAAAGCGGGCAGCACGTAGTAGTAGGCACCTCCGGTGTAGTAGGAGTCGTCGTCGAAGGTGGCGTCTGGCTCCTGGGCTCCAACATCTGGTTGCGACAACCAGGTAGAAGGGATAGGGGGAAAAGAGGGAGAAAGCAACCGTGAGTACTCGTCCAAAGTACTCGCAAGCAAGGAGCTATACTACATATGTATGCATTGGTATCAAATGGAATAAGGGTATCATATGTGGACTGAACTGCAAAAAGACGGAATAAGAGGGGAATAGCTAGTCCTTTCGAAGACTAAGCTTCTGGTAACCTCCATCTTGCAGCAGAAGAAGAGAGTAGATGGTAAGTTCACCAAGTAGCATCGCATAGCATAATCCTAATCGATGACCCTCCCCTCGTCGCCTTGTGAGAGAGCGATCACCGGTTGTAACTGGCACTTGGAAGGGTGTGTTTTATTAAATATCCGATTCTAGTTGTCATAAGGTTAAGGTACAACTCCAAGTCGTCCTGTTACCGAAGATCAGGGCTATTCGAATAGATTAATTTCCCTGCAGGGGTGCACCACATAACCCAACACGCTCGATCCCATTTGGCCGAACACACTTTTCTGGGTCATGCCCGGCCTCGGAAGATCAACACGTCGCAGCCCTACCTAGACACAACAGAGAGGTCAGCACGCTGGTCTAAATCCTATGGCGTAGGGGTCTGGGCCCATCGCCCTTTGCACACCTACACGTTGCGAACGCGGCCGGAAGCAGAACTAGCCCCTTAATACAAGAGCAGGCTTACGGTCCAATCCGGCGCGCGCAACTCAGTCACTGATGTCACGAAGGCTTCGGCTGATACCACGACGTCCGAGTGCCCATAACTGTCCCCGCGTAGATGGTTAGTGCATATAGGCCAGTAGCCAGACTCAGATCAAATACCAAGATCTCGTTAAACGTGTTATTTTGAAATAACCGCGAACGTCGACCAGGGCCAGGCCCACCTCTCTCCTAGGTGGTCTCAACCTTCCCTGTCGCTCCGCCACAAAGATCCACCCAGAGGGCCATCGGGACAAAGGTCCTTTCAGCCCCCATTCCGCGAATCACTCGTGGGTACTCCTCGAGCCAACCCGACTTTAGTCATCACATGTATCATGTATAAAGTATAGGTATATACCCGTGATCAACTCCCGAGTGATCATGGCCCGATAGTATAGCATGGCAGACGGACAAGAATGTATGGCCACTGATGATAAACTAGCATCCTATACTAAGCATTTAGGATTGCAGGTAAGGTATCAACAGTTGTAGCAACAATGACAGGCTATGCATCCAGATAGGATTAACAGAAAGCAATATCATGCTACACTACTCTAATGCAAGCAGTATAGAAAGTAGAGTAGGCGATATCTGGTGATCAAGGGGGAGGGGGCTTGCCTGGTTGCTCTGGAAAGAGAGAGGGGTCGTCAACACCGTAGTCGTACTGGGTAGCAGCGGCGTCGGTCTCCGTGTCTAGCGAGAGAAGAGGGGGAAGAAACAATAAATATAATGCAAACAAATGCATGACGATGCATGACATGACAAAGCGTGATGCTAGGTGTGCCCTAACGCGGTACGAGGTGGTACCGGTGAAGGGGAAAACATCCGGGGAAGTATTCCCGGTGTTTCGCATTTTTGGACAGATGAATCAGAGGGGGGAAGTTGCGTGTTCTCTATGCTAGGGATGTGTGGCGGACGAACGGACTACGTATTCGGATTCGTCTCGTCGTTCTGAGCAACTTTCATGTACAAAGTTTTTCCATCCGAGTTACGGACTATTTAATATTAATTTTCAAAGTTTTAATTCATTTTTAGAATTAACAGAATTAAGTTAATTAGGAAATGCCATTATGACGTCAGCATGACATCAGGGGGATGTCAGCAGTCAACAGTTAGTTGACTTGGTCAAACTAAAGCGTGGGTCCCGGTTGTCATTTTCTAAGACTATCTAATCAGGTTTAGTTAGTCTAACTAAAATGATTAGGTTTATTAAATACAATTAATTAGGTTAACTAATTTAATTAATTAATTAAATTATTAATTAATTCTTTTTATATTTTTTATCTTCTTTTTTTTTCTAAAACGTTCCAGGGGCGGGCCCCATGTGTCATAGGCACAGGGGCCATAGTTGATTCAGGCAGTGGTTAGCGGGGTGGGCGCTGGTTGCGGGCGCTCGTGCCTGAGGGAGCGCAGCGGTGCAAGGCCAACGGGGCGCGGCGGCAGATCGAGGCCGCGGCGCAGCAGCGGCTGAGGCGGGACGACGCGGCAGTAGCGGCCAGAGGGAGCGGCGGGCACCCGCGGCAAGCTGCATTGGGCGGCGCGGGGCCGACGAGCTAGGCGAGTAGCGGGGTGCGTAGGTGCGGGACGGCGAGGTCCGGCTGGCAAGCAGGGCAGCGGGGCAAGCGATGGGTGCATCGAACGCCACAGGGGCGAGCAGCAAAGCGCATGGGAGACAGAGGGCGCACGCGGAGTCCGAGCGTGGCGGAGGTTGATCTGCAGCAGCACGCAAGGGGGGAGAGAGAAGAGGAGCAGAGCTCACATTGGAGCGTGTAGGGGAGCCAGAGGGACCCCTGTCGGCGAGGTCCGGCGGCCGGACGGGCCGGTCATGCTCGAGGGCGATGCAGAGGTGCAGGTTGAGGGAGGCCTTCGCGCGGAGGAAGAGTCGCAGGGGCGAAGCTGATGAGGGGAGGCGCTGGAGGCAGGGAGCCGCGAGGAGGAGGCGAGGGGTGGCGGTGCTCGGCGCCGCTGGGTGGCGCCCTCTGAGAAGCGGCGGCTTGGGTGTCGGGCGCCCGCTCCACTGAGCGAGCGTGCGTGTGTGTGGCGCCGCGGGTGAGGGGACGAGGGGAACATTGGGGCATCGAGAGAGAGAGAGAGTGGATCGGGTAAGGGTTAGGTGGGTGAGGCCATATACGCTATGGGGTGGCCGGCTGGGTAGTTTGGCTGGGCCGCTTGGCCATCTGGGCCAAGGCCCAGCGGGGAGGGGGGCTTCTTTTCATTTGATTTTTTTGTTTTGTTTATTTACCTTTTGTCTTATTTTAATTTAGTTTTATAAAACTTAAACCTAGTCCCTAAATTAACGATTTAGTTTACTCTACTGCTACAAAGTGTTTGGTACACATTCAAAATAGTTTACATCTTTACAATTCTTAAAAGGGCATTTAATTTAATTTTTTCACCGATGTTTTATTTATTTTAGAGCATCTTAGCATTTTCCTAAACATGTGTTTTCTTCACTATAATTACCTATGTAATATTTGGCACCATCCGAACATTTTTGTTTTAATGTTTGAAAACCTTGTTGTTTACCATATTTTGAATTTGAATTAGAATCGGTTTTGTACTAATTCTAGATTAGCAACAATAATTGAGGTGACGTGGCACCATTAGCAGAGGTTCACTATAGCTTAATTAACCGGGCGTCACAAAAGCACTCTTCTGTAAAAAATGGCAGCTAATCTCGTGAGCGCAAAGTTTCTGTTTTCTACCGCAAGATCACATTAACTTTCACCCAAGTCTTCCCAAAGGTCTTACTTGGCACTTTATTGAAACAAAAGCTATAAAACATTAGTACTACAGTAGCTTAATCATGTAAACACAAAAAAACAGTAAGGGTAAATATTGGGTTGTCTCCCAACAAGCACTTTTCTTTAATGCCTTTTAGCTATGCATGATTGAGGGAGTCTTGGATTAGGGGGTCTTCGGACACCCGGACTATATCCTTTGGCCGTACTATTGGACTATGAGGATACAAGTTTGAAGACTTCGTCCCATGTCTGGATGGGACTCTACTTGGCGTGGAAGGCAAGCTAGGCAATACGGGTATGTATATCTCCTCCTTTGTAACCGACCTTGTGTAACCCTAGCCTCCTCCGGTGTCTATATAAACCAGAGGGTTTTAGTCCGTAGGACAACATACAATCATACCATAGGCTAGCTTCTAGGGTTTAGCCTCTTTGATCTCGTGGTAGATCAACTCTTGTAATATTCATATCATCAAGAACAATCGAGCAGGACGTAGGGTATTACCTCCATCAAGAGGCCCTGAACCTGGGTAATCATTGTCTCCCCTGCCTCCTGTTAACAACCGCCTTAGACGCATAGTTCGGGACCCCCTACCCGAGATCTGCCGGTTTTGACACCAACATTGGTGCTTTCATTGAGAGTTCCACTGTGTCGTCACCGTAAGGCTTGATGGCTTCTTCGATCATCGCTAGCGATGCGGTCCAGGGTGAGGCTTTCCTCCCCGGACAGATCTTCGTATTCGGCGGCTTCGCACTGCGGGCCAATTCACTTGGCCATCTGGAGCAGATCGAAAGCTACGCCCCTGGCCATTAGTTCAGATTTGGAAACTTGAACCACACGGACGACATCTACGGATACTTGATCTTCGACAGATTCGAACCCATGCTGGACGCGCCGCACAGTCGCGATGAACGTGACGTAGCTCTGCCGTCGGACAGTGTCCGGGAGATCGCATCCGCAACTACTACGGCCGTTAATCCAGAGCAAATCGCGCCATCCGAGAGCGGAGGGATGAACCCCGCCATGGAGGCTGCACTCTTAGTGGCGATAAAGCCAGATACTGACTTCACCCCTTACGAGAGCCATGTCACTGAACCACTGGATTTATCCCCGGCCACGGACTCCGAGCCGCCTACATCCGTGCCTGCTGAATCCGACGGGGTGCCGATCATGGAGTTCACCTCTGCGGATATCTTTCAGCACTCACCTTTTGGAGATGTGCTAAATTCATTAAGGTCTCTCTCCCTAGCAGGAGAACCTTGGCCGAACTATGTCCGGCTAGAATGGGATGCGGACGACGAAGAAATTCTCTGCCCACCCACCACCCACATAGTAGCCACTGTCGAAGACTTAATCGACGTGCTCGACTTCGACTTCGAATACATCGGCGGTATGGACGACGATGCAGGAGACGAACAGGAACCACCGCCAACAGGGCGCCGGACCACCACTTCATCACATGACGTATACATGGTGGATACACCCAGAGAGGGCAATGGCGAAGAGACAACGGGGGACGCACCCTCCAAGCAACCCAAGCGCTGACGTCAGCCGCGCCGCTCTAAGTCCCGCCATGAAAAAACAGCGATAACAGCGCAAGAGGGAATAATAGTCCGCTCTAAGTCCCGCCAAAGAAACGACAAGTGCACGACCCCGGTGGCAGAAAACGATCAAGATGAAAACTGCAAACATAGTACGGACCCGACGTCCGAACACGATGACGCCAAGGATAAGCCTCATCAAACCCCATCTGGGGAAGAAAGCAGTCCGGACGAAGATGCACGCATCATCCCGGAAACACACTTGGAGCAAGAGAACCTCCGCAGAAGGCTTATTGCCTCATCAAGGAGCCTGAAGAAACAGAAGCAAAGTCCCAAGGTCGCACAAGTTACGCTCAACAGCAAGTGGAGCAAAGTAACAAAGTATATTGGAAGTTACCATAAAAATAGCTATTCAAAGCGCAAGCTATTACCGAAACTCGACGATGAGGCCTTAGAGCCCATACAACCGAAAAGTGATACGACCAACCTGCCGGATCCACCACCCTGCGAACGCGATAGAGCGGCTAACAAAGTCACGCATAAGTCAACACACGATCTACATGAGAACTTGCTTCAAAAATCTGGCGCGACCAGATCTATCTATGGATCTAGGAAGCGTGCTACGGTACACAACCAACACTGAATACTACAACCGTCCGAACACCATGGCGCATCCCAATACAGGGGCGCCGCACACCCCTTATGTTTCACTGATGAGGTGCTGGATCACGAATTCCTAGAGGGATTCAAACCGGTGAACATAGAGGCGTATGACGGAAGCACAGACCCTGGAGTCTGGATAGAGGACTTCATCCTCCATATTCATATGGCTCATGGAGACGATCTCCATGCCATTAAATACTTGCCCCTCAAGCTTAAAGGGCTAGCTTGGCACTGGCTGAAAAGCCTCCCCGAAAACTCAATTGGAAGTTGGGGGGAGCTCAAGGACGCTTTTCGGGCCAATTTTCAAGGGACTTATGTCCGACCTCCGGATGCAGACGATTTAAGTCATATAATACAAGAGTCCGGAGAGTCCGCCCGAAAACTTTGGAACATGTTCCTCACCAAGAAGAACAAAATTGTCGACTGTCCAGACGCTGAAGCCTTAGCAGCATTTAAACACAGCGTCCGAGACGAATGGCTCGCCAGACACCTCGGTCAAGAAGAACCAAGAAAAATGGCAGCCCTAACAAGCTTCATGACCCGCTTTTGTGCGGGCGAGGAAAGCTGGTTGGCCCGTAGCAGCACCAGCGACCCAAGCACATCCGAAGTCAGGGATGGCAATGGTAAACCACGACGCAACAAAAACAAGTGTCGAAATAAAGAAGGTAGCCCAGATAACACGGCGATAAACGCCGGATTTAGGGGCTCCCGACTAGGTCAGCGGAAAAAGCCTTTGAAACGCAGCAGAGAAGGACAATCTGGCCTAAACAAAATTCTTGACAAACTGTGTCAGATTCACGGCACACCAGACAAACCTGCAAATCATACCCACAGAGAATGTTGGGTCTTCAAGCAGGCCGGTAAGCTAAACGCCGAACACAAAGGGGAAGAGACACCAAGCGAAGACGAGGATGAACCTCGCCACCAAAACGCCGGAGGACAGAAAAAGTTCCCACCAGAGGTTAAAATAGTAAATGTCATCCATGTGACAAAGAAGAGAATCAATCACGCACTCCGATGCACACGCGCCATAGAGCCCGTCACCCCTAGGTTCAACCCCTGGTTGGCCTGCCCGATCACTTTTGATCGTACGGATCACGATACAAATATCCGGCGTGAAGGACTGACGGCCTTGGTGTTAGACCCAATAATAAACGGGTACCATTTCACAAGGGTCCTCATGGACGGCGGAAGAGATCTAAAGTTGATATATCAGGACACAGTCCGCAAAATGGGGATAGACCCGACACAAATAAGCCACAGTAATACTACCTTCCAGGGAGTAATACCAGGCCAAGAGGCCCGTTGTATGGGCTCCCTACTACTAGAGGTGGTATTCGGTTCTCCTGATAACTTTCGGAGTGAAACGTTAACTTTTCACATCGCTCCATTCCGAAGTGATTATCAAGCACTACTCAGAAGGGCGGCTTTCGCTCGTTTTAACGCAATACCGCATTATGCTTTTCTCAAACTCAAGATGCCCGGTGCACGTGGCATCATCATAGTTCGTGGAAATACCGAACATTTTTTTACGTATGGAAGAGGACGCGGCGGCTCTAACAGCCGCGAACTAGATGACCTCACCAACCAGAAAAAATGGAAGGTCATCAAGACCACGGACACGGTTAGAAGAATCCGGCGTTCCATCATATTTACATGATATTGGTTTTCGAACCCTCATAAAATAATACCAGGGGCTTCCCGCGTGTAATCAGGGCCAGCCCGGCTCAACTTGGTTTCTCTTGAATTTGATAGTTCATTGATAATAACTAGCTCTTCTTTTTTTTGGCACGGCAATTTTCACCTAAGCTCTTTCCTTTTGCATATGACAATCGTGCTACACCCATCCAGGACACGGCACAACGGAGACACAGGCGCAGACGTGCAGCAGGGACCCGCCCAAAGGTTTCTTTTTAGATTAAGACCCTGCATAAACCTTTTTTACTGTCTCTTGTTGCTCACATCGTCTGGATACTCCACACAACCGAGAAGGATGCCGGCGTTATTGGCATCTCGCCATGCCAGGATTTTGCACATACCTGGACACATGGGGTTTCTTATTAAGGGCATTGTTTAGCCTGGTATATGTTATAAAGACTGAACACTTTAGGGAGTGTTCGGCGTTGCGAGTTTGGCCCTATATGCATCAACTCTGAATCATGTCTTTGGTCAAATATTGGGTTTGCCCGGCTCCCACGTTTTGGTACCTTACGTTCCCTTATATCGGCTAAGGTAGCACTAGGAGAACTACTGCGATTGTGCCCTGGTTCATCTGGATGAGCACCTCAGTAGAGAAAGCCGAAAACTGACTGTCATGATATAGCGAGAGACTGGTCAACCACTCGATGACTCATCGGAATCTTCGGGTTTCCTCCGCATTAACGAAGGGCTGTTTCCTGGTCATGTACGTACACGCCCCGTATTCGGACGAGCGCAGAAGTACCAGGGGCTATATAGTAGCCCCACTGTGAAACTCCTATGGCGAAGTGAAAGTGTTAAAGCAATATAGTCTGATTGCCTCGTTCGCTACGCTATCACCTCCTTAACGGACCAAGACGTTGTATCAAGTGTGGATATGCATCTTTTGAGAACACCCCCGCATTATATGCATGGGGGCGGAAGCCGACAACTACAAACTTTTAGGTTATACACATATATACATAAACGGCCACACAGGAGGCACCATAGTACTTTCGGGCAAAAGTATAAATACAGCCTTGATAATTCAATAAAACATTGTTTTTACAATGGGAATACATGTCACTTGAACATAACATTCTTCGAGCACTGAGCCTCTATCGAACGAGCGCCTTCAAGAACTTCTTCAAAGTAGTGCTCGGCAGCCACTTGGCCTACGGCCGAACCCTGTGTCGCAACAATGGTGGCCTCCATCTCCGCCCAGTATGTCTTCACACGGGCAAAGGCCATCCACGCACCCTCTATGCACGCCGATCTCTTTGCAGCATCGATGTGTGGCACAACACCAAGGAATTGCTGCACTAAGCTAAAGTAGCTATTCGGCCTTGGCCCTCCCGGCCACAAGTGATCCACAACAAACCTCATGGCAATTCCGGACAACCTATGGAGCTCGGCCCACTCGGCCAATCGCTCAGTCAATAGCAGCGGATGGACTAGAGCGTGGAACTGTGACCAGAACAGCTTTTCCACTTCGGGACCTTTCTGATCCTTGAAGTGCTCAGCCGCATCAGCAGCACTTGCAGCCAAGTCCATGTACGCGTCCGCAGGACTCCATAGCTGGTCCAGAGGAGCATACTTCGGATCTCCGAACTTAGTCCGCAACAAGAAGGGCTTCCTAGACACGATATCTGCAACTTGATTCAGCTCCTCCTTCGTCGCTCTAATTTTGGAGCGGGACTCCTTGGTAGCCACCCAGGCCTTCTCCAAGCCCGTCGCCTTCGCCCGATTCTCTTCTTCAAGAAGCTGGTAACGGTCAGCGGCATCTTTTAACTCTATAGCCATCTTGGCTATTTTTTCCTTGCTCTCGCAATGCGCGGCCTGTTCGGCCCTTAATTCTTCGGCCGCCTTTAAAGCGGCCGCATTTATACTCCTTGCTTGCTCCTTGGCTCGGGCAAGCTCCACCTGAAGGGTCTCCATCTGCAGTCACAACACATTAAAGATACTGGCATCGTGCTACTCTTATTATGTGACGATCACTAGAAAAATCACTCACCCTGTGCCTCGTCAAGCCGCTTGTTGACAAGCACGATGTCGGCGTCTGTCGCATCAAGTTGCCCCTTTAGCTTGGCAAAACCATTAGTCCGGCTAGCCACCGGAGCTTCAGCCACCTGCATATAAAGGCGGTCTGGTTGTTACCTGGGACTATGATCCTCTGTTTGCCGCCATTTTCAACGACAACCAGAGTCTCAGGGGCTACTATCTGCATAGGGCATACCTAACATATGCGGTACTGTTAAAAACATACATTATTTCACGTACCTCGAAGCCTCAGCACACTCATAAAGGCTTCATGCAAACTGCTTTTAGCAGATGAAATCCTTTCAATTATCATACCCATTAGCGTACGATGCGCTTCTGAGATGGCCGCTTGCCCCAGAAGATCCTTCAGCGCGTCCGACCGCACACTGTACAGACCCTTGCTGTCGCTCTCCTTAGGAGCCGGATACTGGGGATTCCGAGCAGCCAAAGGGTTATCCTCTGGCCCTAGTGGATCCGGAGATACCCTTCACAATGACACTTCAAGGTCGCCCGCTTCTTAAGGCGGGGTGTCCGGGGGAGGCGTATCGCTCTCCATCATCTCCGGAAGAAGATCCCCCGAAGACGAACTCTGTCGAGACGGGCCACGATCCGGACTGCAATTTATAAGCACTGATTATTGTCTTCGGAAGTAAGGTAGGTTATTTCCACTATTAAAGTACTTTTCGATTACTTACAACTCGGTAGAGGGCTGATCCCCGCACGGACATTGTGCGGCAAGAATACCCTCCGAGGCAGGACCCTTTGATGAAGATTTCTTCTCCCGTTTTGAAACCTTAGTTTCCGGATCTTCAGAGGTAGTCCTCTTCCTTCCCCGGGGAGGGAGAATGTCAGATTCTTCCCTTTGATTGTCCTCCCTCGCGGAGGTGCTCATTCCCCCGGCTAGAATAAATAGCGAGTGAGGCCCGCTTTCGCCCTCTTTATTCCCCCCATCATCTTCCTTTGAGGACACTGGATAAGGCGCCGGCTCGAGCATCTTGTCCAATACCGGATTGTCCAAGCCCTTAGGAAGGGGGGCCGAACACCTGATCATCATCGCCTTTGTTATCCAGTCCTGGTCAAAGAGCGGCTCTTTAGAATGATGCCATGATAAATGAAAGGACAGCAGGTTCAGCATGGGATTACTTACTTGGGCAGCAGGGCGGTTGCAGCACAGGCCCACGTTCTCGGTGGTGTCCGGACACTCTATTTGGGGTCCGAAGAACAATTTGTACATCTCTTTGTGCGTCATGCCAAGGAAATGCTGAATAACTCGCGGTCCTTCCAGGTTGATTTCCCACATGCGGAGGGGCCGGCGTTTGCAAGGTTGGACACGACGAACCAGCATAACTTGCATTACCATAACCAGACTGAAGTCTCCCTCGAAGAGATCTCGGATACGGCTCTGTAGTATTGGCATGTCCTTGGCTGGACCCCAGCTCAGCCCCCTGCTGATCCATGACATCAGTTGTGGTGGGGGGGGGGGCGAGCGAAAGGTGGGGGCAACTACCCACTTGGCACTTTGGGGAGCTGTGATGTAAAACCACTCCCTCTGCCACAATCCGGACACCTCTAGGAAGGAACCCTCTGGCCATGGAGCGTCAGCGGTTTTGCTTATTAAAGCACCTCCGCACACTGCATGCTGCCCCTCGATCATCTTCGGCTTCACATCGAAGGTCTTGAGCCACAGGCCGAAGTGAGGTGTAATGCGGAGGAAGGCCTCACAGACGACAATAAATGACAAGATGTGAAGAAGGGAATCCGGGGCTAGATCATGAAAATCCAGCCCGTAATAGAACATAAGACCCCTAACAAAGGGATCCAGAGCAAGGCCTAGTCCTCGGAGAAAGTGGGAGACGAACACAACACTCTCGTTGGGTTCGGCAGTGGGGACGGCCTGCCCTCGGGCGGGCAGCCTATGCAGGATTTCGGCGATCAGATATCTGGCCTCCCCTCAACTTCTTGATGTCCACCTCTGTGACGGAGGAAGGCATCTACCGACCTTGAAGGTTGGATCCGGACATAGTTGAAGGTCTGAAGCACCTCACCTGAGCTTTGGGTGTTAGAACTCGAGGCGGGGGAAGGATTC
Organism: Triticum urartu; assembly: GCF_003073215.2. NCBI lineage: Eukaryota > Viridiplantae > Streptophyta > Magnoliopsida > Poales > Poaceae > Triticum > Triticum urartu. The sequence goes on from NC_053023.1 coordinate 281,476,863, forward strand.
GATTGAGCATGGAAGGGAAAAAAGAAAAAGCCTCGTCCCCTTTATAAAGAGGGTGAATATCAGGCGTCCCCCTCATGGCCGTTTGGGACTTTCCTAAGATCTAGGAGTCATACCAACAAGCACGGTTGGGTTACCCACATTTGTATTGATGAGAATCCCGTGATAAGGGGGACACGATCTCTACTTTGACAAGACGTGTCAAGAAAACTGCCTCGCATTATGTGCGGAGCTGGTTGAGAGAAACGGTTCGAATAATGACCGGGTCATGGCGTGATGTCATGCTGTCAAAATGTGTCAGCAGATTAGATTCGTGGAAATATTATTCTCTCTACGATGGTATGTGGAACTTATTTTGCAGGGTCGGACACTATATTTGTATTCAAAATCTTCGATGGTCTATTCAGAGGAGGAACCCGCCTTGCAATGCCGAAGGCAACACTGTGCACCGGACTCATCGTCATTGAAGCCTGCTTCAGGGGCTACTGAGGGAGTCCTAGATTAGGGGGTCTCCGAATAGCCGGACTATATCCTTTGGCCGGACTTTTGGACTATGAATATACAAGTTTGAAGACTTCGTCCCGTGTCCGGATGGGACTCTACTTGGCGTGGAAGGCAAGCTAGGCAATACGGGTATGTATATCTCCTCCTTTGTGACCGACCTTGTGTAACCCTAGCCTCCTCCGGTGTCTATATAAACCAGAGGGTTTTAGTCCGTAGGACAACATACAATCATACCATAGGCTAGCTTCTAGGGTTTAGCCTCTTTGATCTCGTGGTAGATCAACTCTTGTAATACTCATATCATCAAGAACAATCGAGCAGGACATAGGGTATTACCTCCATCAAGAGGGCCCGAACCTGGGTAAACATCGTGTCCCCTGCCTCCTGTTACCAACCGCCTTAGACGCACAGTTCGGGACCCCCTACCCGAGATCCGCCGGTTTTGACACCGACAATGATGATTTAAATTATGCTCACATGAAAGATAAGACTTGAACATAAAGAGAGCATCATGAAGAATATGACTAGCACATTTAAACCTAACCCACTTCCTATGGCTAGGGATTTTGTGAGCACACAATTTATGGGAACAAGAATCAACTAGCATAGGAAGGCAAAAGAATTATAACTTCAAAACTTTAAGCACATAGAGAGGAAAACGTGATATTTTTGCACTCCTACAGGCATGTATTCCTCCCTCATAATAATTTTTAGTAGCATCATGAATGAGTTCAACAATATTACCATCACATAAAGCATTCTTTTCATGATCTATGAGCATAGAAATTTTACTACTCTCCACATAAGCAAAATTCTCCTCATTCGGAATGGCGGTATCACTAGTTCCTAAAGTTGACACTCTTCCAAACCTGATTTAGATGATAGTATTATTCATACTCCAAAAGATATAAGTGAAGTTCATGGAGCATTCTACAATTAATATAAACTAACCAATGTCCAAGCTCAAAATGTATGAGTGAAGCACACGAAGCATTCTATAAAACCATAACCAAAAGTTTTAAGTGAAGCACAAAGAGCAATTCTATAAGATCGTACCTAAAATATATAAGTGAAACACATGAAGCATTCTATAAATCGATGAAGGGCTATCTCATACTAGCATGGTTCATAAAGTAAGAATAAAAAACACAAAGGACACAAATCATGTGAACGAAACAAAAAACCGAGGTATACCGATAATTGTTGAAGAAGAAAGATGGGATGCCAACCGGGGCATCCCCAAGCTTAGATGCTTGAGTATCCTTAGAATATTTAATTGGGGTGCCTTGGGCATCCCCAAGCTTGATCTCTTGCCTCTCTTTATTCTTCTCACATTGGTAACTCCTCGTTCTTCGAACACTTCATCCACAAAAAACTTTAACAAGAACTTTGTGAGATCCCTTAGTATAATAAATCAAATGACTACCTTTAGGTACTGTTGCAAACTCATTACAATTTCATATTAGAACTATATCTACTGTATTCCAACTTCACCATGGTTCATACCCCCCGATACTACCCATAGATTCATCAAAATAAGCAAACAACACACGAAAAACAGAATCTGTCTAAAACAGGACAGTCTATAGTAATCTGAAGGTTTAGTAAACTTCTGTAACTACAAAAATTATGAAATAAATTTTAAAATTAGAAAAATGTATACATAAGTATTGTGCAAAAAGTTTCAGACCCATTTGACTTTCCCGTAAAAAATGTAAAATCACGTGCTACAAACAAAGTTTCTGTTTTTGTTCTGCACATAGTAAACAAGCAATCTAATCGTCCTAAAACCAAAGCTTGGCACATTATTTTTATAATACAATGGATATATATAAGGGGATAATTATTTACAGAGAAACTTCCATGAAAAATTCTACATTTTTTCCGTGATCATGAACACAAGTGCTCAAGGTCGACCCTCACTTCTTCAATGCATAACTTTCCAATCACTTCTCTTTTTGAAAAACTTTTTAGGTATGAGAGGCAAGTAATTTTTTTGTATTTTCATTCTTTAATTTTTTTATTTTGTATGTTTAACCCACAACTAAACAGAAACAAAAAGGAAAAACAAAATCTACTTAGTGAAGAAAGCAAACAAGCGTACACGAGAATATCAACCCCACGCTATTGCTCCCTGGGAACGGCGCCAGAAAAGAGCTTGATAATCCCCAAGTGCAAGGAATCATCGTAGCAATTTCCAAAGGTGGAAGTGATAAGTATGGAGTGTTGAACCCACAAGGAGCTAAAGGTAAGATCAATATTCTCTCAATCCCTATCTGCCACTGATACGACTCTACGTACACCGAACGTTTGCTTCCAACTAGCAATGAGAAATAAAACTATGCTATGGGTATGAAGAGGATAACTTTGTATGATATCGGAGAGCTAAAATATAAAAGTAGGTGCTGTTATCATAAAGTTAGAATATATTACTAAATATTATAAATAGCTAGTGTGGAATAATGGTGGATCGGTGTGCGTAATTGTCCTAGGCAATCATTAACAAGACCGGTAATCACTATTGCAGTTTCATATGAGGGAGAGGCATAAGCTAACATACTTTCTCTACGTGGATCATATGCACTTATGATTGGAACTCTAGCAAGCATCTGCATCTACTAAAGATCATTAAGGTAAAACCCAACCATAGCATTAAAGCATCAAGTCCTCTTTATTCCCATACGCAACAACCCCCTTACTCGGGTTTGTGTTTCAGTCACTCGCCAACCCACTATAAGCGAATCATGAAAGTATTGCAACACCCTACAACGGGAATCCCTCACGCTTGCATGACACGGAAGGCACCATAGGACAGCACTAAAGAAAAACATACAAGTCATACCAATCTAGATCATCAATCAACCCAAAGACAAGGGATATCTACTCAGAACATCATAGGATGGCAACACATCATTAGATCATAATATGTGGCATAAAGCACCATGTTCAAGTAGGGATTATAGCGGAGTGCAGGAGAGTGAACAGCGTAAAAGAGATGAGGATGGTGATGATGATGGTGATGTTGATCAAGCCGATCACCGTGGCGATGATTCCCCTCACGATGGCACTCCGGTGCCACCGAGAGAGAGGAGGTGAGGTTCTCCCCCTTGTGCTTCCTCCTCCATGGCCTCCCCCTAGATGGGGAGAGGTTCTCCGTCTGGTCCTTGGCCTTCATGGTGATGATGGCCCCTCCGGGATCCTCCTCTATGCCTAGATTGGTTTTCGGTGGCTACAGAGGCTTCTGGCGGCGGAACTCCCCATCTAGGTTAATTTTCTGAGGTTTCTACATTTATAGGAATTTTTGGCATCAGTCTCACGTCAAGGAGGTGCCCGAGGCGTCCACAAGGCAGGCCTAAGCGCCTGGGGGGTGGGCGCGCCCCACCCTCGTGGACGCCCCGGGACTCTCCTGGCCCAACTCCTTTACTCCGGGGTCTTCTTTTGGTCCATAAAAAATTATCAAAAATTGGCACGTCAATTGGAGTCCGTTTGATATTCCTTTTCTGTACAACTCAAAAACAAGGAAAAAACAGAAACTGGCACATGGCACTAGGTTAATAGGTTAGTCCCAAAAATCATATATAATAGCATATAAATGCATATAAAACATCCAAGGTTGATAATATAATAGCATGAATACTTCATAAAATATAGATATGTTGGAGACGTATCAGACATACGTATACTACCTTCTCCTGCCTTAATTTTTTCACACAGACAGATTAGACCAAATAGAAGTATCGTTCTAAATTTTGGAACTATTCAGGGTTCATTTGGCATTTTTTATACATTAATTGAGTTTCTAGGCATTTAATGTGCATAATTAAAATTTGAACTACAAGCACATGGTCCAGTTCACCAAAGATGGTTGAAAAATCACATGTGTATCTTGGGTTAATTTATAGGTCCCATACAAGAAATGGGAATGAAATTCAAACATCTGGGTGTCGTGGCTCGGCCGGAAAGATTGAGAAACTTGGTTTTTTAATTCCTGAAAATCAAAAACACGCCTGAAAATCATGAAACTTGGCATGGTGTTATAACAAGGCACCAACATGCTGTGGTAAATTTTTTGGCCGTATTGGGACAAGCTTTGGTGTAAGCTTCTTGCAAACCGGAGCTTCCCTCAAGAAGGCTCGTGGTTCCGAGAGGGAATGTGTCACCTCCGTGTGCGAAACAACATACGTACACTGCCTTCACCCGCATTAATTTTTTTACACAGGCTGATTAGACCAAATAGAAGTATCATGATGAATTTTGGAATTATTCCAGGTTCGTTTGGCTATTTTTATACATTATTGAGTTTCTGCGCATTTAATGTGCATAATTCAGATTTCAACGCCAAGAAAACTCTCCAGTGCACCAAAGTTGGTTGAAAAATCGCATGTGTGTCTTTGGGTGAATTTATAGGTCCCATGCAAGAAATGGGAATGAAATTCAAACATCTTGGTGTCGTGCCTCGGACGAAAAGATTGAGAAACTCGGGTTTTTAATTCCTGTAAATGCAAAACACGCCTGAAAATCATGAAACTTGGTATGGTGTCATGACATGGCACCAACATGATGTGGTAAATTTTTCGGCCGAATAGGAACAAGCTTAGGTGTAAGCTTCTTGCAAACCGGAGCTTCCCTCAAGAAGGCTCGTGGTTCCGAGAGGGACGTGTCACCTCCGTGTGTGAAACGACATACATACGCTGCCTTCTCCCACCTTAATTTTTTACACATGCAGATTAGACGAAATAGAAGTATCGTGCTAAATTTTGGAATTATTACGGGTTCATTTGGCCTTTTTATACATTAATTGATTTTCTAGGCATTTAATGTGCATAATTGAAATTTGAACTACAAGCACATGCTCCAGTGCACCAAAGTTGGTTAAAAAATCGCATGTGTGTCTTTGGGTGAATGTATAGGTCCCATGCAAGAAATGGGAATGAAATTCAAACATCTCGGCATCGTGGCTCGACCGGAAAGATTGAGAAACTTGGTTTTTAATTCCTATAAATCCAAAACACGCCTTTAAATCATGAAACTTGGCATGGTGTCATGACATGGCACCAAGATGCCGCGGTAATTTCATTGGCCGGATTGGGACAAGGTTTGGTGTAAGATTCTTGCAAACAAGAGCTTCCCTCAATAAGGCTCGTCGTTCCGAGAGGGACATGTCACCTCAGTGTGCGAAACGACATACGTGCATTGCCTTCTCCCGCCTTAATTTTTTTACACAGGCAGATTAGACAAAATAGATGCATCGTGCTAAAGTGTGGAATTATTCCGGGTCTGTTTGGCCTTTTTTATACATTAATTGAGTTTGTGGGCATTTAACGTGCATAATTCAAATTTGAACTACAAGCATATGCTCCAGTGCACCAAAGTTGGTTGAAAAATCACATGTGTGTCTTTGGATGAATTTATAGGTCCCATGCAAGTAATGGGAATGAAATTCAAACATCTGGGCGTCGTGACTCCGCTGGAAATATTGAGAAACTTGGTTTTTTAATTCCTGTAAATCCAAAACATGCCTGAAAATCATGAAACTTGGCACGGTGTCATGACATGGCACCAACATGCTGCGGTAAGTTTTTTGGCCGAATTGGGACAAGCTTTGGTGTAAGCTTCTTGCAAACTGGAGCTTCCCTCAAGAAGGCTTGTCGTTCTGAAAGGGAACGTGTCACCTCCGTGTGCGAAACGACATACGTACACTGCCTTATGTCGCCTTAATTTTTTTACACAGGCAGATTAGAGCAAATAGAAGTATCGTGCTAAATTTTGGAATTATTCCGGGTTCATTTGACCTTTTTATACCTTAATTGAGTTTCTGGGCATTTAATGTGCATAATTCAAATTTGAACTACAAGCACATGCTCCAGTGCACCAAAGTTGGTTGAAAAATCACATGTGTGTCTTTGGGTGAATTTATAGGTCCCATGAAAGAAATGGGAATGTAATTTAAACATCTGGGTGTCGTGGCTAGGCCAGAAAGATTGAGAAACTTGGTTTTTTAATTCATGTAAATCCAAAATACGCCTGAAAATCATGAAACTTGGCATGGTGTCATGACATGGCACCAACATGCTGTGGTAATTTTTTTTGGCCGATTTGGGACAAGCTTTAGGGTAAGATTCTTGCAAACCGGAGCCTCCCACAATAAGGCTCGTCGTTCCGAGAGGGACGTGTCACCTCCGTGTGCGAAACGACATACATGCACTCCCTTCTCCCGCCTTAATTTTTTTACACAGGCAGATTAGTCCAAATAGAAGTATCGTGCTAAATTTTGGATTTATTCCAGGTTCGTTTGGCCTTTTTTATATATTAATTGAGTTTCTGGGCATTTAACGTGCATAATTCAAATTTGAAGTACAAGCACAGGCTCCAGTGCACCAAAGTTGGTTGAAAAATCACATGTGTGTCTTTGGGTGAATTTGTAGGTCCCATGCAAGAAATGAGAATGAAATTCAAACATTTGGGCGTCGTGGCTCGGCCGGAAAGATTTAGACACTTGGTTTTTAATTCCTGTAACTCCAAAAAAAACCTGAAAATCATGAAACTTGGCATGGTTTCATGACATGGCACCCACATGTTGCTGTATTTTTTTTGCTGAATTGGGACAAGCTTTGGTGTAAGCTTCTTGCAAACCGGAGCTTCCCTCAAGAAGGCTCGTGGTTCCGAGAGGGAACGTGTCACCTCCATCTACGAAACGACATACGTACACTGCCTTCTCCTGCCTTAATTTTTTACAGAGGGAGACTAGACCAAATAAAAGTATTGTCCTAAAGTTTGGAATTATTTTAGGTTTGTTTCGCCTTTTTTATACATTAATTGTGTTTCTGGGCATTTAACATGCATAATTCAAATTTGAAGTACAAGCACATGCTCCAGTGCACCAAAGTTGGTTGAAAAATCACATGTGTGTCTTTGGGTGAATTTATAGGTCCCATGCAAGAAATGGGAATGAAATTCAAACATCTGGGCATCGTGGCTCGGCCGGAAAGATTTAGAAACTTGGTTTTTAATTCCTGTAACTCCAAAACACGCCTGAAAATCATGAAACTTGTCATTGTTTCATGACATGGCACCCACATGCTGCGGTAATTTTTTGGACGAATTGGGAAAAGCTTTGGTGTAAGCTTCTTGTAAACTGGAGCTTCCCTCAAGAAGGCTCGTGGTTCCATGAGGGAACGTGTCACCTCCGTCTATGAAACGACATACGTACACTGCCTTCTCCTGCCTATTTTTTTTACATAGGCAGACTAGACCAAAAAAGTATTGTGCTAAATTTTGGACTTATTTCAGGTTTGTTTGGCATTTTTATACATTAATTGAGTTTCTGGGTATTTAATATGCATAATTCAAATTTGAACTACAAGCACATGCTCCAGTGCACCAAAGTTGGTTGAAAAATCACATGTGTGTCTTTGGGTGAATTTATAGGTCCCATGCAAGAAATGAGATTGAAATTCGAACATCTGGCGTCGTGGCTCGGCCGGAAAGATTGAGAAACTTGGTTTTTTTAATTCCTATAAAGCCATAACACGCCTGAAATTCTAGAAACTTGGCATGGTGTCATGACATGGCACCAACATGCTGTGGTATTTTTTGGCCGAATTGGGACAAGCTTTGGTGTAAGCTTCTTGCAAACTGGAGCCTCCATACAGAAGGCTTGTCGTTCCGAAAGGGAACTTGTCACCTCCGTGTGCGAAGCAACATACGTACACTGCCTTCTCCCACCTTAAATGTTTTACACAGGCTGATTAGACCAAATAGAAGTATCATGCTAAATTCTGGAATTATTCCGGGTACATTTGGCCCTTTTTATACATTAATTGAGTTTCTAGGTAGTTAATATGCATAATTCAAATTTGAACTACAAGCACTGCTCCAGTGCACCAAAGTTGGTTGAAAAAACACATGTGTGTCTTTGGGTGAATTTATAGGTCCCATGCAAGAAATGAGAATGAAATTCAAACATCTGGGCGTCGTGGCTCGGCCCAAAAGATGGGGAATCTTGGTTTTTTAATTCCTGTAAATCCAAAACACGCCTGAAAATCATGAAACTTGGCATGGTGTCATGACATGGCACCAACATGTCGCGGTAAGTTTTTTGGCTGAATTGGGACAAGCTTTGGTGTAAGCTTCTTGCAAACCGGAGCTTCCCTCAAGAAGGCTTGTCATTCCGAAAGGGAACTTCTCGCCTCCGTGTGCGAAGCAACATACGTACAATGCCTTCTGCCGCCTTAATTTTTTTACACAGTTAAATTAGACCAAATAGAAGTACGGTGCTAAATTTTGGAATTATTCCGGGTTTGTTTGGCCTTTTTATACATTAATTAAGTTTCTGGGCATTTAATGTGCATAATTCAAATTTGAACTACAAGCACATGCTCCAGTGCACCAAAGTTGGTTGAAAAATCACATGTGTGTCTTTGGGTGAATTTATAGGTCCCATGCAAGAAATGGGAATGAAATTCAAACATCTGGACGTCGTGGCTCTGCCAGAAAGATTGAGAAACTTGGTTTTTTAATTCCTGTAAATCCAAAACACGCCTGAAAATCATGAAACTTGGTATGGTGTCATGACATGGCACCAACATGATGTGGTAAATTTTTCGGCCGAATAGGGACAAGCTTTGGTGTAAGCTTCTTGCAAACCGGAGCTTCCCTCAAAAAGGCTCGTGGTTCCGAGAGGGAACGTGTCACCTCCGTGTGCGAAACGACATACGTACACTGCCTTTTCCCACCTTAAATGTTTTACACAGGCTGATTAGACCAAATAGAAGTATCATGCTAAATTCTGGAATTAATACGGGTACATTTGGCCTTTCTTATACATTAATTAAGTTTCTAGGCATTTAATGTGCATAATTCAAATTTGAACTACACGCACTGCTCCAGTGCACCAAAGTTGGTTGAAAAATCACATCTGTGTCTTTGGGTGAATTTATAGGTCCCATGCAAGAAATGAGAATGAAATTCAAACATCTGGGCGTCGTGGCTCGGCCCGAAAGATGGGTAATCTTCATTTTCTAATTCCTGTAAATCAAAAATACGCCTGAAAATCATGAAACTTGGCATGGTGTCATGACATGACACCAACATGCTGCGGTAAATTTTTGGCTGAATTGGGACAAGCCTTGGTGTAAGCTTCTTGCAAACCGAAGCTTCCCTCAGGAAGGCTCGTGGTTCCAAGAGGGAGCATGTCACCTCTGTGTGCAAAACGACATATGTACACAGACTTCTCCCGCCTTAATTTTTTTACACAGGCAGATTAGACCAAATAGAAGTATCATGCTAAATTTTGGAATTATTCCGGCGTCGTTTGACCTTTTTATACATTAATTGAGTTTCTACGCGTTTAATGTGCATAATTCAAATTTGAACTACAAGCACATGCTCCAATACACCAAAGTTGGTTGAAAAATCACATGTGTGTCTTTGGGTGAATTTATAGGTCCCATGCAAGAAATGGGAATGAAATTCAAACATCTGGACGTCGTGGCTCTGCCAGAAAGATTGAGAAACTTGGTTTTTTAATTCCTGTAAATCAAAAACACGCCTGAAAATCATGAAATTTGGTATGGTGTCATGACATGGCACCAATATGATGTGGTAAATTTTTCGGCCGAATAGGGACAAGCTTTGGTGTAAGCTTCTTGCAAACCGGAGCTTCCCTCAAAAAGGCTCGTCGTTCCGAAAGGGAACTTGTCACCTCCGTGTGCGAAGCAACATACGTACACTGCCTTCTCCCACCTTAAATGTTTTACACAGGCTGATTAGACCAAATAGAAGTATCATGCTAAATTCTGGAATTATTCCGGGTACATTTGGCCCTTTTTATACATTAATTGAGTTTCTACGTAGTTAATATGCATAATTCAAATTTGAACTACAAGCACTGCTCCAGTGCACCAAAGTTGGTTGAAAAAACACATGTGTGTCTTTGGGTGAATTTATAGGTCCCATGCAAGAAATGAGAATGAAATTCAAACATCTGGGCGTCGTGGCTCGGCCCAAAAGATGGGGAATCTTGGTTTTTTAATTCCTGTAAATCCAAAACACGCCTAAAAATCATGAAACTTGGCATGGTGTCATGATATGGCACCAACATGCTGCGGTAAATTTTTGAACGAATTGGGACAAGCCTTAGTGTAAGCTTCCTGCAAACCGGAGCTTCCCTGAAGAAGGCTCGTGGTTCCAAGAGGGAGCGTGTCACCTCCGTGTGCAAAACGACATACGTACACTGCCTTCTCGCGCCTTAATTTTTTTACCCAGGCAGCTTAGACCAAATAGAAGTATCATGCTAAATTTGGGAATTATTCCGGCGTCGTTTGACCTTTTTATACATTAATTGAGTTTCTACGCGTTTAATGTGCATAATTAAAATTTGAACTACAACCACATGCTCCAGTGCACCAAAGTTGGTTGAAAAATCACATGTGTGTCTTTAGGTGAATTTATAGGTCCCACGCAAGAAAAGGGAATGAAATTCAAACATCTGGACATCGTGGCTCTACTGGAAAGATTGAGAAACTTAGCTTTTTAATTCCTGTAAATCCAAAACATGGCTGAAAATCATGAAACTTGGCATGGTGTCATGACATGGCACCAACATGATGTGGGAAATTTTCGGCCGAATTGGGACAAGCTTTGGTGTAAGCTTCTTTTAAACCGGATCTTCCCTCAAAAAGGCTCGTGGTTCTGAGAGGCAACGTGTCACCTCCGTGTGCGAAACGACATACGTACACTGCGCTCTCCCGCCTTAATTTTTTACACTGGCAGATGAGACCAAATAGAAGTATCATGCAAAACTTCGGAATTATTCTAGGTTTGTTGGCATTTAATGTGCATAAATCAAATTTCAACTACAAGCACATGCTCGAGTGCACCAAAGTTGGTGGAAAACTATCATGTGTGTCATTAGGTGAATTTCTAGGTCCCATGCAAGATACATGAATGAAATTCAAACATCTGGGCGTCGTGGTTCGGCCGGAAAGATTGAGAAACTTGGTTTTTTAATTCCTGTAAATCCAAAACACGCTTGAAAATCATGAAACTTGGCATGGTGTCATGACATGGCACCAACATGCTGTGGTAAGGTTTTTGGCCTAATTGGGACG